>NW_023411324.1:0-15165 GCF_903995425.1 Onychomys torridus
GCCCCCAATGACATATTTACAAAATGAAATAGAAGTATCAACAACGGTACTTTGTTCCTGGAATACATCTTCCAAGAGCTCCAGATATCTGCCACGTTGACCTTTCCTAGCCTGAACCCAAGCTGTCACCAGCGTTAAATTACTTTCTAAATCAGAGGTAAACTTTACATCATAAAATACCATTCATAGCCACATCAATCCAGCCTGAGATCTGCATTGCTCTCTCGACCCGGACTCCTAGATATCCACAATTCACAGATCGACCAGCTTTGCTCTATCAATATGCCTCACCCAACGGGATATCACGCTAATAGATTACTGGAGCTGCTGTCCACCACACTGATGTATAAGAGCAATATGTTAGGCAAGCCCCCACTCACCTGGATGATGGATCATGGCACTGGTCCTCCGGGCAAAGTGTGCTGGTGATGTATGGCCCATAAGGGCACCAACCAGGAAAGAACAAGTTCAAAGTGGGTTCAGTTTAGCTTGTAGAGACAAAGAGAAGCAACCTAGGTCCCACCGGGACCCACCAAGCCCCGTGTTTACAGGCAAGAAGGTTGTACACACAAAGGCCTGCACTCGGACACCTCTGCCTGAGGCATGAGCGTTCATGACTACTGAATGAACTACATGAAATGTCCTGGAGCGTGAATCAAAGCAGGCACATGGATGCTTTTACTTTGTGGACATGTGATACATTTTATAATAAAATTACAAAAGGGAATTGCACAAGGATGTCATTTTGGAAAATGTTAACTGTTCCTGATTTCTGTGACGAAACACCCTAACAAAAGCAACTTAAAGGAGACAGCTTATTTGGCGAACTTGAGGCTACGGTCCGTCCCTGTGGCTAAGTCAAAGCTGTAGGAACCGGAAGCAGCTGTTCATTCCCAGTCAAGAGCAGAGAACAATGAATTAATGCACACACGTTAGTCCTCAGTAAACTTTCTTCATCTTACACAGTTCAGAATCCTCTGCTCAGGGAATAGTGCCACCTCAACTAAACGTAGTCAAGACAACCCTACATGGTCACGTCCACAGGCCAACCTGTTTCAAGGGCTGTGATTCTTGTACACTGGCAGATGTTTGGACCAAGTGTGAGCTTATTTGTTTTTTGAGACAGGGTCTCTCTGTGTTGCCCTGGCTGTCCTGGAACTCCCTCTGTAGACCAGGCTGGCCTCGAGCTCAGAGATTCCCCCTGCCTCTGCCTCCCGAACGCTGGCTGGACTGAAGGCGTGTGCCACCACGCCTGCCGTGACCTTGTTTATATAACAAGGTTTTGCAGCCAGTTACGGGAGGGCAGCCTAACGTTTGCTCATCATCTACGGCAGGCCAGAAGCCATTCATTCTTCCTCTCTCTCACTTAGTGACCCCAGACACAGTCCATGAAGCAGAGGGGCTTGTCCTTCTGCAGATGAGGAACCAGGGGTGAGGCAGCTGGCTCCTGAAGGTTGTGTAATTACTTAGCAGCCTGCACTACAGTCTCCAAATGTGCAAGAAGCATGCACAGCTTCAGAGCACCTGCTCAGCAGGGAAGTAAAGCTGTTTGAGGCTCAGCCAATGAGAGGACGGATCAGTGTTTGAGGGAGAGAAAGGAGGGGCTAGGTTGTAGCTCAGTGACAGGGCACCCGGATTCAGTCCCCAGGATTCAGTCCCCAGCTCCAGGAGTGAAGCAAGAAGAATGCACAGTGACCACATAATGTTTGCGTTTGTCTACTGTTTCCTATTTACCTGATTTGCAAAACAGGACAGGTACTAGCCAGGCAGAGCTATTGTGACATTTTTGAATGGGGAGTAAAGTGAATGAAAAACAATTCAATAAAAAAGTCTTGGTGGGTTGGGGACTTAGCTCAGTGGTAGAGCACTTGCCTAGCAAGTGCAAGGCCCTGGGTTCCATCCTCAGCTCAAAACAAACGAACAAACAACTCGGACTAGGAGGCACTTCTGAAGCTCACAAGATTTATTAAAGGCACTCTCTTTATAAAACTTTTCAGCGCACATGATTCTAATAGCAACGTATTTTACACCATCCACGCAAATACAGTATAACAAATTATTTAGCATAAATTTATAAATAAGTTTACAAGCATACCCGAAACATTTCTGAGGACAGGCATGAGTTTAGAAAACAGACACTGGCCGGGTTTGGGGTGTGCACTGTGACCCCAGCAGTCAGGAAGTGAAGGCAGCAAGGTAACAGGGCTGGGCCACACTGGGCTACCCCGCAGGACCATGTCTCAAAGACAGAAAACAGAGGGAGAGGGACGGAGAGACTGCGGACCAACGGCTGTGCAGTGGGGTGGAGCTCCAGCTAATTTTGGTCCTTCGGTGAGTCCCACCTTCAGGAAAGAGCCTTCTCTGTACTTCAGTCTACCAACTTAGTCACACAAGTGCTACGTGCCGGAACACCAACTGAGCCACCGTGAACCCCAGAAAGAAAACACAAACGGCAAAAATAAAAAAAGGAAAATGGAAACAAATCCTCTGCGCTGCCACACTTGAGACAGGGGCGGTGCATGCAGGGTGGCCTGGTGGCTGCACTGCCCCACTTCAAAGCCCCAGAAGTACAGGGGGCGGGGGGAGGGAGTGTCACTGCTCCGCCAACCTCCCCAGGCTACTCTACAGTCTCTCCCCTAGAGAAGATGACAGGTATCCTCAAGCCAACCTGCACTGGCCACAGTGAATCAACAAGCCAAAGGGTCAGGCTACTATTCCAGAGGATTTCCCTCTAAACCTGCTTAGGTCACCCAGGCAAAGATACTATGTATCTTCTTAAATTACACATATCCTTGAGGTCAAAAATGTTAAACTATTTCCTTAAGTTAAACCCTAAAGTAGGATATGATCTTTATTACTTGATTGTAGATGAAGGTTTATTTTTTTTAAGCTATGGAATATAATAAGGATCTTTAATCTCCATCAAACAAGATGTAAACTAATTACCCTTTAGCAGACCTATCAAAAGGCCAGTCTGATCCTCAAGTGATGCTGGTCGCATTTCATACTGCTTTTAAATTTTTTGACTATAACGCCCATTATGGAACACAGATAACACAGTAAATTCTGACGCTGCAGTTTGAAGAGAAACAAGTTACACATCACTGAAGATGGCAAACAGTTAACCATTCCACAGAGTTGTAGCAAGCTGCCTCAGTTAAACTTGTGTTGGGACATAAACCTAATCCTATATGCTATATTTGGAGGAGAGAATGCACAGGCCACAGTAACCAACTGTCCAGATTTCCATTCATGAGAAAATCCCCATCTACACACAGACTGATGAACCAGGTAGGGACAGTGTTCCAGGCAAGCATTTAAAATTCAAGGCACCGAGAAACTGGAGACACTGTCACTCACGTGCTCCTGAGACTCTCCCTAACTTCATTCTGATGCCAGTGTTCTAACATGGTAAACTCCTTGTTTAAAAGTCAGCTGAGCATACAGTGAGGCTTCTGAAACCAGGACTCCATGTGTTTGTAATATCCACACCCGACATGAGGCTCTGCGTAGACACGGACTCTAAACATTTACACACATTTCCTTTTATGTCCTCCTGTGTGAGGAAGAGCGTCGTCACCAAGTGTTCTTTTTGGTCATGGGCGGTCACCAAGTGCCTGTGCAATGGTTTCACACCCACTGGATCCTATTCAGGGTGCAGGCCTGTGAGGACACTGCTGGGGCTGTGTCTCCGTATAGTTCACAAGCACGTGTTGGCACGCCTCCACTGTAGTCAGCCCCGCTGGACTCACACTGCTCTTCCTTGCTATTCTGATGACAAGATTCCTGGGGTTTCAACAAACCAGGTCTTTCTTCTCGTTCAAAACAGACGAGGAGCGACCTAGCTAGAGACTCTAGTTCCCCATGATCAGGGGGTTTATTCCCACCGTGGCCAGCAGAAGCAGCAGGCCCGAGGAAGTCACTGTGAAGCTTGTGCACCAGGCTGCAGATGGTTTCAGTACAGCTTCTGAGACAATGCAGGTCACTGGGGCACCCTACATAAGAGGGAAGGAAAAAGAGGGTTACCCTTTCCAGGCGTCAGCTGGTATTATCACAGCTGACCTTTAACAACTCCAAACCACTGAAGGTTTTTCTGCTAAAGTGCCTCGTGGACAAGCACTTGGCTTCCCTGACTGTGCAGGCAGAAGTGTGGACTTGGGTTCCATGGAACCCAACAGCCCAAGCTCCTACACTGGTAACTAATCTCACTGGAGTAGTCATCAGTGAGTTAGTCATAGCTCAGGCTTAGAGAGAGGGGGAGACACGTCTGGGACTTGGATTACACAGTCCCAGTTCCAGACCCCACTCGGGGTGCATACCTCTAAGTGCGGATGTAATCATCTCAATGGTTTTCTCCAAGCAGTATTTTAACTTCAGGAATTCTGATGCAAGAGTTAGCATCTTGGAACCTTGTTGTCTAGAACCTTCTTGTACTTGAGTTCTGAAGCTTTTCTGTATAAACAAAATATTTAAAATATAGATACAATAGACTATATGGCTGGAAATTTAGTCAAAATTATTTTAATTGCCCAGAAATTTATCATTAGTTTATAATATACAATGAAACTACATCAATAACAAATTACACTGAAAATGTTTAATTTCCTCACCAGAGCAAATATTTCATTTCTATAAGCAAGATCAAAATACAAAATGAACAATGATTACTTTTAAAAAGCAATAAGAATTTAATTTTAACTTAATTTAAATCCAAGCCCTAACATCCCAGCACGTAGGAGCAGAATAAAGCATCAGTGCCATGGTGTCCAGCACCATAAAAGGCTAACATTTCATTTCAAAGAGTTTCGTTTCCCAGTGTTCCCTTTAAACAGTTACTCAACTAGTTCAGTCATGGGCACGGCTGTCCTTGTCAGCACGCTGACTATATACTCCAGTCCCCTTTTCTATAAAGTGAGAGCTGTGACGTGAGACCACTTTAATTCAACTCCATTCGACACTATTTGATCGTTAATCATTAAATGTGGTTTTTAGCCTACAATGACTATACTCAGGCAAAAGCTGGCAGCCCCACGCCGGTAACTATGAAACAGATGGTGCATTAGGAAGTTCCTGCGCCGTCAGGAACCCGTTAGTAACACTCGTGCATTAAGACCACAAAAGGAAAACTAGAAAACAAGTATGCTTCGTTAACACGCTCAACATAGCTGTCTCCAGCTAAAGATACAAAGAAATAAAAAGATCTAAAACAAAAGAAATAAAAGATAAAATAAAAATAAAAGATAAAAACAAAAACAACGAAAGCCCCTCTTACTAGTCTCCATTCAGCAAAGATGTCTGCAAGAGAGCTGACCAGTGCCAGGGCGCTAGCCTTCATCCTCTTGGTGACCTATAGAGAATGAAAATACTCTGTTATACAAATAGTCATCAAGAAACATGTAGTTTTCAGACCTACGTGAGACCAGATGCAGAAGCTCTAGTCTGGAATCCAGAAGAGATGGAAGTCCCATCTCTGAGTTAAGCAGAAAACATCTTGAGAGTACAAATGGAATTTCCTTCAAAGTAAATGACACACTGATTTCCGTATCCAAAGAGCCACACTTGGGCTCAGCAGGTGCAGTCACTTGCTGCTCTGGCCTGTGGACGTATGGTTGATCCTAGAACTCCTATAAAGGTGGAAAAAGTGAACAGACTTCATAAAAGTTGTCTGCTGACTTCCACGTGTGATGGGACACGCAGGTCCACACACACACACACACACACACACACACACACACACATGTATGCACGCACACACAATAATAATAAAATATAAGTATAAAAAGAATATACTCTGATTTCTGTTATCAAAATGATACTTGTATTTTATTTAAATATTTCTAGGGATGAAATTTCCAAAATTTCCCTCAGAAGATATGGTTTGAGCTATCAGGCAAATATGAAAAGCCCTAAGGATGTTATACATTTTATCTGATTCTCAATGATAATAGTATGCTGCATATGCAATTCCATCTTGCAGACTGAGACTCAGATCTCAGATGGTATCTTCTAGCTCTCAGAAGCAGGGTGTCTTGGACTAAATCAAAAGGTTGCTGTCCACTGCTCACTGCTGCCCCCTGCAGGTAGAGCCAAGTATCTGCAAGGGGGTTCTGCTTGTGTTTAATTGGCTTTCTCTAAGCTGTCTAGGTCAGCACAAACTTGCCTTACAGTAAGAACAGAAGTAGGCCATGGCCGCGCACCTATAATCCCCGCACTCAGGAGTGAGAGGCAGGAGGATTACTGTCACATTCAAGCCAGCCTGGACAGCAAAGCAAGTTCCAGGCCAGCCAGAATTACAGGATAAGACTGTCTCCCCAAAGAAGAAAGAATTTAGGCACACATAAATTCTTTACTTTGTGAACCCCACTTTGAAACCATAATTCCAGTGCCCTCTATAAGCCCGTTCTCGGTTTTTGTTTTTTGGTTTTTGGGGTTTTTTTGAGTTGAGTATCGAACCCAGGGCCTTGCACTTGCTAGGCAAGCGCTCTACCACTGAGCTAAATTCCCAACCTGAGCCCATTTTCTATCTCTCTATTATTTTTCTACTTCTTGGGATATTTTATTTTTCTGCTACAGGTCCTTTTTTAAAAAATAAAATACAAATCCTGATTATTATTTTATTTGTGTGTGTGTGTGTATGCATGTGTGTGTGCATGCATGTGTGTGAATGCGTGTGTGTATGTGTGTGTGTGTGTGTGAACACACAAATTCAGTGCCCACAGTCCAGAAGAAGTGTGAGATCCCTGGAGCTGGAGTTACAGGTGGTTGTGAGCCGCCTGATGGGGTGCAGAGATTCAAGCTCCCGTCCTTTGGAAGAGCAGTAAGTGCGCTCACCTGCTGAGCCACCTCTGCAGCCCCTGCCATAGGCTCTTAGGACTTTTAATTTGGATGAACACAATCAGGAGCAGGGAGATGGCTCCATTGGTAAAGCGCATGCCATAAAATCATGAGGTCCTGAGTTCAATCCCCAGCAACCACATCAAGAGCTTGGCATGGGTGGCACGGGCTGGCAATACCAGTTGCTGGGGAAGGAAAACAGAGGATCTCTAGGGCTTACTGACCAGCTCCAGTCAGTCTAGCTCTGCCTCAAAAACCAAGGTGAACAGATCCCGAGGAACAACATCTGAGGTTGACCTCTGACCTCTACACACACACACACACACACACCCCTGCACGGGGGGGGGGGGGGGGTTACAATGAATTAAAATCCCACCATGTAACAAACTACAGCGGCAGACTATAGAGGACAAGAGGAAGGGGACAGGGTTCTGCGTGAAGAATCCTCTTTCATTTCCTCAGAACAACATTAGAGCTGGCGCCACGCCTGTTTCAACGGCAGGAGAAGCACTGCTCGGGCATCCTTCCGTCCCCACCCGGCACTTACTCCACTCCCCACCAGCAGAAGTTTTGCCAACAACTCCAGCGTAGATAAAACACATCAGTGATGGACGGGGCGGAGGCAAAGCTCATCACAGCTGCGCGGTGGTCGACTGTGACCTAACAGTCCAACCCATCCCCTCCTCAGAGTCCACTGCAGAACCCCATCAGCCTCATGTCTACTGAAACTGCACGGGGCCACAGACCTTGATTTTGGGGCAAGAAGAACGCCTTTGGTTCTCTCCTCTTTTAAAACAAATGGACAAAAACACACAAGCGAGAGGGGCGGACATATTCTGAGAATGCCACCTGTACAAGCAAGATGGGCGGGTTAGCATTCGCCAGCCGCTGGTTCTAGTATTTCTCTCTTTTGTTATTTCTAAAATTTCTATTTTATGTGTATGGGTATTTTGCCTGTACATGTATCTGTGTACCACACACGTGGCTGATGCCCTCAGAGGGCAGAAGAGAACATCAGATCCCCTGAAACCAGAGTTAGAGTGCTGTGAGCCAGCATGTGGATGCTGGGATCCGAACCTCGGTCCTCTGCAAGAACACTAGGGGTGTCTCTCCAGCCCCCATGCCCAGCACTGCTCACGTACGTGTCCTCTGGAAGGAGGCAGAAGCAGGCGTAGGAAGTCACTGACACCTTCACTAGCTCTGCATCTTGGTATGAGATCACTGATGTGAACGTCGCTGGAAAAGTACTTAGTTCAAGCTGAGTGCATCAGCGAGTGCTGGCTGGCTTCTGCTTGCAGGTAGAGGAGTAAAGACCAACAGAAAGAGGAGAAGACACCCAGAGAGCCAACAGTAGGCGTCACCCTCCACATGGGCTCACCAGAGTCACAGACGTGGTCTCTGCCTCTTCATTAAAAAAATAATTCAGTACAAAACTAAAATACACAAACACATAATATGGGAAAACGGAACTCCTGTACTACACTATTATTTGTACATTTTAAAGTATTTTGGGCAACACACATCCTGAAACAAAACCGTTTTTAAGATCCATCTTACCTCCTCATGTGCACTCTGCCTGGAGAGGTCTCGCTTGAGGGCCTGTGCTTTCTCCAGCCCAGAGTCCAAGAGACTCCTCATCCCTGCGGCTACGCCATCCTGGAGGGCAGCTGTGAACGCCTGTGAGGACAAGTTTTACACATTTAGCTGGTAAGCTCATGGTGTGTGTGTGTGTGTGTGTGTGTGTGTGTGTGTGTGTGTGTGAGAGAGAGAGAGAGAGAGAGAGAGAGAGGCGAGAGAGAGAGAGAGAGAGAGAGAGAGAGAGAGAGAGAGAGAGAGAATGCATATGAGGGTCACAGGACAACTTGGAGGAGTTGGTTTTCCCCTTCCACCCCGTGGCTCTAAGGGATGGAAGGAACTAAGGAAATCAGGCTTGGTGGCAAGCATCTTCACCACTGGGCTATCCCATGTGCCTGGTTTTACATACTTTTCAAAACTATAAGGTAATGAAACTATAATTCACTTCCAGTTTATTAAATTCAGCTAAAGTTAGTATGAGAACAATCTATTGGGAAATAAAATTAGCAAAATTATAATTAGTATTCCATGTGCTATGCTAAAAAGTGTGTTCATTTTAGGTAGGACCTTATTTGCTAGACTATAGTACATTTTAATATAGTATTGTTCATAGCATGAACGAAATGGGCAAATACAAATATTCTATAATTGCTGTTGTTTCCATGTGTGAACTGTATCAGACCAGGTCCCACAGTTGATAGCAATCAAAACCACAGAACGAAGGGCACCTTTCCTTCCTTTAGTTTGTGAGGTTGGTCTCACTATGTAGCCCAAGTTGTCCCCTGTTCTTATGATCTTCAACCCCTAAGTGCTAGGCGAGCACCCTAGCCCTAGGTCCCAAAGGGTATTTTGTTCGTTTTCTGAGATGAGGGTCTCGCTGTCCTGGAACTCACTATGTAGTTCAGGATGGCCTTGAACTCACAAAGATCCACCTGCCTCTGTCTCCTGAATGCTGGGACTAAAGATGTTCACCACCATGCCTAGCTCCAAAAGGGCTATAAAGACCTGTAATCACCCAGTCATATTTTAATCATTTTTGTTTGAGGAAAGTCCTCATGTAGCCCAGGCTGGCCTCAGATTTGCTTTACAGCCAAGAATGATCTGGCCCTTCTGATCTTTCTGTCTGCCTCCTAAGGCTGGACCTCCAATGTGTACTACCGCATCTTTTATACAGTGCTATGGCACAAACGCCCGTCTGCTATGCAGACTACCAACGGAGGTAGCCTTATTTTATCCAGTTCTGACCCAAAGAATTTTAAGTCATTGCCAAACCATTAAAAGTACAAGTGATTCTGAAAAGAGAAGTGAGCGTATTCTTATGCAGTGATACTGCTATCAGCAGTCTCCAGTGTTCCTTCCCAAGTCTTCCAGAGCCAACATCACACACGACCTGGGCACTGGAAATCCTGTTGCCGTTTTCCAGAAAACACAGCTTGCTCCCTTTTAGAACGGCTAGCTGACCCACACGCTGGACAGCCTGCTCCATCATCTGGACGGCTTTGTTTTGAGCCTCTCGTACCATGGAGGAGATATCCGAACAGCAGCCCTGTGAAATAAAAATGGGTCAGTCAGTGCATCACATCCATGAGATTTCTGAAGAGGTGATAAGGGAAAAAGGGACAGTGGGTGAAGTCAGCAGGCGTGAGGGGTTGGACTTAAGCCCCCAGTCCCAGCACTAAAAAAAACGACAACAGAGCTGGAGAGATGGCTCAGGAGATCACTGGCACTGGCTGCTCTTCCAGAGGACCAAAGGTTGATTCCTAGCACCTACATTAGGTAACTCACAATCATCTGGAACTTTCAGTTCTGATCGCTGAGGGCATCAGGCACATATGTGGAGCATGGGCATACACGCATGCAGCTAAAACCATACACGTGAAAATAAAATCCACAGCATGATGACCACTGAAATGCTTGTGGGACACTGAAAGCGCGCTGCCCTGAAGCTATGCAGCTGTAACATGGACACATCCGGCTTCTGCCTCCCTCATAGACTTGATGCAGTGAAGAGAGACGTAAAGCCAGCATGAAGCTAAACTGAGACAGGGCTGGTAAGTACGTATCAAAAACTGGAACAACATGGTGTGTCTCTAGCCTTTTAACTTTAACTGTCCGGGTTAACACCCCAACAGTTACTAAATCCATTCTCTTTTTCCAGGGGAAGATGGCAAAGGAGAGGAAGAGAAGAAAACTAACAGGAAAAACAAAACAAAACAACAACAAAAACCCAGCTACTTTAAACAGCCTTCCCACATGCACTCAGCGCACAAGTTCTTTTTTTTTTCCTTTTGGTTTTTTCGAGACAGGGTTTCTCTGTGTAGTTTTGGTGCCTGTCCTGGATCTCACTCTGCAGACCAGGCTGGCCTCGAACTCAGAAATCTGCCTGGCTCTGCCTCCTGAGTGCTGGGATTGAAGGCGTGCGTCACCTCCGCCCAGCATGCTTCTTCTCTCTGTGACTGAGGGCTTGTCCCTCCTGCTGTCTGGCAGACGCTCATGACACCACCTCACGGTAAGGACTGCCACCCCACGCTCTACTAGAGTAGGGTAGGGTCTGGCCAGCACTGGCCTCACTGGAGTCCTCCCAGTCACCCGGGTCTCCATCCTTCAGTCCTTGATAGAACACATCCCACAAGCCTAGAGTTGAAACTCTTAAGTCAAGTTCAAAGCGTTCTTCCCAGAAAATGAAGAGAAGGAAAGAGATTTCACAGCAGAGACTCTACCAGGGACTCTCTCTCTTTAATGTCAGTTTTTTCTGTTTGTGTGTTTGTTTTCCTGAGACAGGGTCTCTCTGTGTAACCCTGGCTGTCCTGGAACTTACTCTGTAGACCGGGCTGGCCTTGAACTCAGAGATCCACCTACCTCTTAGGTACTTTCTTACACCATGATTTCATCTGATAATCACAGCAACCCTGCCAGGTAGACATTACTGTTTTTATTTTCCAGGTAAGAAAATGGAGAGACTCATGAAGCTAAACAGATTGCCTAAAGACACAAATTAATATCGCATAGAAGAAAACACAGGATTTCAGATACAACAGTGAGTCTCTGGTTTGTGGGTGTAGTCCACTCCCTCCCCACACGCTACTCTAAAGCTGCCTCTCCTTCATTTCTACCACAGAATATAGTCTCGAGCTACATGCCTTCATTAGGGTTGAACCTAACACGCGTGTACACACATATCCTATACACACCTACACATACACACCCCACATACACACACCCACCACATACACATACACCTCATACACACATGCACACACACACACACCACACACACCACATACACACACACCCACATACACACACACACCACATACTCATACACACATGCACACACACCCACACACACACACACACACTCATACACACATGCATACACACACTCCACATACACACCCACACCCACACCCACACCCACACACACACACACACCCACACACACACCCACACACACACACACACACACCCTCTTACACTGCCTCTTTCATTTCTACCACAGACCACCCTGAGCTATATTCCTTCATTAGGGGTGAACCTAAGTCACACCCTTACTCCTGCCCGAGAGCTTTGCTCTCTGGCCAACCCCATGCTTCCATGTTCATGGCTCTATGCTGTCAAATCTTCTTCACCGGAAGTTTGCCCACATCTGTCTTTAGTCCACTTCTGTTACTTTCTTCTCTTTCCTTGTTATCTGTATCCAAAGTAACCTTTCATCTGGTGTGAATTTAAGATTAACAACAAATACTCAACTAGCTAGTTATCACATCACGAGGCCTTGTGAAAAGACGCTCTGAGTCCTACACCTACAGAGAGCCTACAGTCACTGAAGTACACATGCTTGTTAACAATATGGCATATTAAAAGGGCATAATGAGGGCCGGGCGGTGGTGGCACACGCCTTTAATCCCAGCACTCTGGAGGTAGAGGGCAGGGAGGATCTCTGAGTTTGAGGCCAGCCTAGGCCTACAGAGCAAGATCCAGGATAGGCTCCAAAACTACACAGAGAAACCCTGTCTCGAAAAACAAACAAACAAAACAAACAACAAAAAAGGGTATAATAAATAGGCTACTCAGGGTTAACAAACAAAGTGAGAGGTACCCAAACAAGCTGGGGAGACCAAGAAAGTTGGGAAAAAAACAATGGAGAGTAAATAGTTCCCTAACTCAGCCCAGTCAGGAAGTACTTGTCACAATAAGAATTCCACTTGGAAAATGTGGAAAGTCCAGGTTGGTAAGGGGGCTGGCTCAGTGGGTAAAGGAGGTTGCCATCAAGCCCTACGACCTGAGTTTATGTCTCTGGAACCCACATGGCAGACTCCTGCAAGTTGCCCTGGACCTCCACACATGCACCATGATGTGCATAAACCCCCACAGGCCCCTCAAATGTAAAAAAAATGTAATGTGGAAATCACTACATAAAATATGGTAGGTATCATTACATAAAACTTAACCAAATATTCTAGGAAGTTTAAATATCCATTTTAAAAAGTGAAATTTGCCTCTCTTGGTATTTTCTCCCCCTCCCCAACACCCCCAATCTATTGGAGAATTCTCATAGAGATCTCTGGTATGGTAACAATGAGATACTTTTTCAGCATCAATTCCCTACTTCTGCTACAGTGATGGAACCCTGATTTTTAACGTGGTCCACGGGTGCCTAGAATAAAAAGCCCACTTCTTGATTAGAGCTGAAGCTAGCTGTGGTCGGGTGAAGTTCTAGCCGAGCGTATATAAGTCCCATCTGATGCCTCACAGAGATTCCCTTTGAAGGAAGGTCCTTTCCTTGTCCCCACCCACCACCCAGCTGCACACATACAACTCGGATGGTGCTTCTGTCATGACGGAACATGACCAGGTCAAGGCCACACTTCAGGCACAGCAAGTGGGGACAGCAAGGTGTCGGGACCCCTGCCTCTTTGTGCATAAGACCCTCCATGCCTACCTCTGCCTTCTAGCGGACATAAAGCAAACTTCTACCTTGCTTCTTCCTGGTGGCCAAACCCAATGTTTCTTGATACAAAGTGAGCAGGAAACGAATTAGTTTTTCTCGCCATGATATCGACAAGTTTTGTTATTAATTCGGCATGAGCTGAAAGCCAGCCCACAGCCAGAACAAGACTCTGCCTCTCTGCCCTGTGACCTTAACTGGAGGCTAGCAGAGTACAAACTGACCAAGACGGCATGATTCAGGTCCACCCTATTACCCAGTAGTCCCCCTAACACTGGCTGAGCCCGTCACTCCCACAGGCCTCTGCTTTCCTCATACTATAAATGCCTGACTGCAGCACCCATCTGGGGCTCGTCATGCCGGACGAAATGAAGCAATACTTCAACCACTCAGCACATAGAGGACACCAAATCTTTGCTTATAACCATTGCATGCCAATCTTAGGACCCAAAACAGGAGGCACCCGGAAATACTCAGATGTAAATTTTAGGGAAGATACAGGTGGTAGAAAAACGCAATAACTACTTTAGAAGCAAATGAATTTCTTCAAAAAATTAGAAATCAAACATGCACCTGCAAAAACAATGGTAAATAGCCTCTCCCGCTTTTTAATGTCTTGTCTCAGTTTCATCCTTCGAGCCCGCTGAGCTGGTAACCTAGGGGGAGAACCTCCCAGCCAGTGTTTGAATCAGAAGCACAAGCTTGCCTTCAACGGCACAGGCGATTCTGGATGGTAAAGGCCTGTGCTGCCCGGTCAGAAGAGAACACTGGGAAGAAAAAGGGAGGTTAGTGCAAGGAATAGTCTGCAGATAGATTAACTCACGTACGTCACCATTAGAGCCTCTAAACGTGGCGAGATATGTCGGCCAGATGCATCAAATCATCGACCCCAGACAGGGGGGAAGGGCAGGGAATCAGTGGGATGGCTTACGGTTATTTTGACTTTCTTCATCCTGCTCTTCATGGGCTTTGGAAATGGCAAACAGCCCCCTGTAAAGCTTTACAAGGCTACTGATCAGGCTATCTGCCATAGTCTTTTCTTCATCAGAACTCTGTCCAAGGAAGTCTATCGACGAACCAATCGATTCTTTGCAAATTCCAGGAAGAAATGATTCTGAAGAATTTGAGTAAATGGTGCTTGATTTTTCCATTAAACCTACATCAACAGAAAACGGCCAGTGTAAGACTAGTTTTCAAGCACAATATTTTCAAACACACACATGAATGCAAGTACACTGAAGAATCAATGGTCAGTAGTTCAAAGCAGGCTGTTCTTATTTCTGTACACCAAGGTGGAAACACAGTCCCACGCAGGGACCAATTAACCTCGCACTTGCATGAGTCCACAGGCTGTGTAGCTCTTTACTCTTAATATGATAACTAGAGAATCAAAATGTCCCAGGTACCTACTCACTTAAACCTTCCTTTTTTTTTTTTAAATGTGTCTGAGTGTTTTGCCTACACGTATGTCTGTGAACCATGTGCATACCTAGTATTCATGGAAGATAGAAGAGTCATCAGGTCCCCTGGAACTGATGTTCCAGACAGTTCTGAGCTGCTATGTGGGTGCTGGGAATTGAACCCTGGTCCTCTGGATGAGCAGCCAGTGCCCTTAATTGGCTGACCCATCTCTCCAGCCCTTCATTTAATCTTTCTTACTTGACAGCAATTAAGTTTTCCTAACATCTAGGGAAATTAACTCATAAACTAGAAAACCAGGCAACAGAAAGCTGGATAAAAAGAAATGCCTCAGGACCTTTATTTAGAAGAGCGCTTCCCAGCTGGGTTTGTGCACATCTTTAATCCCA
>NW_023411325.1:0-28140 GCF_903995425.1 Onychomys torridus
TTTGTTTGGTTGGAATGTTCTGTAGGTATCGATTAAGTCCATTTGAGCCATAAGTTAAGTCCATTATGTCTCTGTTAAGTTTCAGTTTGGCCAATCTGTCCAGAGGTGAAAGTGGGGTGTTGAAGTCTCCCACTATTAATGTGTGGGGTTTTATATGTGATTTAAGCTTTAGTAATGTTTCTTTTACATACGTGGTTGCCCTTGTGTTTGGAGCATAAATGTTCAGAATTGAGACTTCATCTTGGTGGATCTTTCCTGCAATGAGTATGTAATGTCCTTCATCATCCCTTTTGATTGATTTTAGTTTGAAGTCTATTTTGCTGGATATTAGGATGGCTACACCAGCTTGCTTCTTAAGACCATTTGATTGTAAAGTCTTTTCCCAGCCTTTTATTCTTAGGAGGTGTCTGTCTTTGAATTTGAGGTGTGTTTCTTGTATGCAGCAGAAAGATGGGTCCTGTTTTCGTATTGATTCTGTTAGTCTGTTTCTTTTTATAGGAGAATTAAGTCCATTGATATTATGGGTATTAATGGCCAGTGATTGTTCGTTCCTGTTGTTATTTTTATTTCTTTGGTGGTAGTGTGTGTACTTCTCTTCTTTGGTGTTTTACTGCTGTGGTGTTATCTATTGCCTGTGTTTCATGGGTTATCTGCCTTCCTTAGGTTGGAATTTTCCTTCTAGTGCTTTTTGTAGGGCTGTGTTTGTGGATAAGTGTTGTTTAAACCTGGTTTGTCTTGGAAGGTCTTGTTCACTCCATCTATGATGATTGAAAGTTTTGCTGGGTATATTATTTTAAGCTGCCATCCATGGTCTCTTAGTGTCTGCATTATGTCTGTCCAGGTCCTTCTGGCTTTCACAGTCTCCATCGAGAAATCAGGTGTTTTTCTGATGGGTTTGCCTTTATAAGTCACTTGGCCTTTTTCCTTTGCTGCCCTTAATATTCTTTCTTTATTCTGAATGTTTAGTTGTTTAATTATTATGTGGCAGGGGACTCTTTGGGGGTGTCTAGTCTGTTTGGTGTTCTATAGGCTTCTGGTATCTTCATAGGCATTTCCTTCTTTAAGTTGGGAAAGTTTTCTTCTATCATCTTGTTAAATATATTTTCTGTGCCCTTGAGTTGGTATTCTTCTCCTTCCTCTATCCCTATTATTCATAGGTTTGGCCTTTTCATGGTGTCCCAAATTTCTTGGATATTTTGGGTCATGACTTTGTTGCCTTTAGTGTTTTCTTTGACTGATGAATCTATTTCTTCTACCGTATCTTCAACACCAGAGATCCTCTCTTCCATCTCTTGCATTCTGTTGGTATACTTGCCTCTGAAGTTACTGTTTGTTTACTCAGATTTTCTATTTCCAGCATTCCTTCTGCTAGTGTCTTCTTTATTTTTTCTATTTCCCTCTTCAGGTCTTAGACTGTCTCCCTTGGTTTTTCATGATTTTCTTTCAGGGACTTATTGTTTTCTTCTGCTTTAATTGTCCTTTCATCTAGTTTTTTAGCATATCTTCCCATTTTTTCGTTTTGTTTGTTCCTCTACTTTATTTTGATTCTCTAAATAAGGCTCTAGCCTCTTCATGATGCTACTTATAAGGTTGTTTTCTTCTTCTTCTTCTTCTTCTCCTTCTTCTTCTTCTTCTTCTTCTTCTTCTTCTTCTTCTTCTTCTTCTTCTTCTTCTTCTTCTTTTTCTATTCCGTGATGTTCAGGTATAGCTGTTGGAGAAGGTTAGGTTCTGGAGATGCTGTAATGCTCTTTATTTTGTTGTATGTACTTCTGCCTTGACGTCTGCCCATCTCCTCTTGGGTTCGTTCTTGGTCTTCTCAATGTACTTGGTCCAGAGAGAGCTGACAGATTTTAGGGAGCTTCTCTCTGGTCCAGATGGAAGCTCTGGGCCAGATGGAGCACTAGTCCAGATGAAAATGCTGGCCAGATAGGAGCTGGGGGGCTGGACTCTGTGTCTCGGGAAGTCCCTGGGGTCTCCTATTTTGTCCAGATGGGAGCTCCTCTTGTCCAGATGTGAGTTCCTCTGGTTTCTGCTCCAGATGGGAGTTCCAGGGCAGGATGGAAGCTGGGGGCTGGTCTCTGATTCTGAGGAAGTGGCTGGGGTCTCGGGCAAATGTGTGTGGGGGCAGGGTATGGAGACTGCAGTGTCTGCCTGCAGTCTTGGAAAAGGGTAGCCTTCCTGCAGGGCCCGACAATTGGGTGGGAACTGGGGCCAAGTTGGGCAGGTCCTCCCAGGATGGCTTATGCACAGGGGTGGGACCCAAGGGCAGTTGCCTCTCTGACTGTAACCCCAGGCACTCACCTCTGGTCCAGATGGGTGTTCTGGGGCAGACAGAAGCTGGGGGTTCCACTTAAAACATTTTAAATATTGTAACTGTGTTTTTAATACCAAAGAATAAAATTATCCTTTTTATTTCAGAAGAAAACAAAAAGGGTGATGTTCAACATGGCATGTACTGCATGATAATCTATAGTCTAATTTTCTAACATGGAAGGAATTAAGAGACATGGTTTAAGAAAACCCATATTTTATTTCATGCTAGAAAAGCAATGTGCCTCTGTTAAATCATCATTTGAAATTATTGTTATTATTATTATTATTATTATATGTGAAAGCACATTTTTAGTCTTTATAAATAATTTCTTTAGACTGAAGGAACAAACTATCTTATGAATTACCTCTTTACCTCTTCTTATTATTCAGGAGGTCTCTCCTGTTTGAATCTTATCTTTATCAATCTTTTTTTTTTCTAGAGCTGAGGACCAAACCCAGGGCCTTGTGCTTGCTAGGAAAGCACTCTATCACTGAGCTAAATCCCCACCCCCAACCTTTTTTTTTTTTTTTTGGGGTTTTCAAGACAGGTTTTCTCTGTGTAGCTTTGTGCCTTTCCTGGAACTCACTCTATAGCCCAGGCTTGCCTCGAACTCACAGAGATCCATGTGCCTCTGCCTGCCAAGTGCTGGGATTAAAGGTGTGTGCCACCACCGCTCCTTCTTTATCAATCTTGATGGTATTACAGCTTCTCTTCTCTATTTGGAAACAAAGGCAAAAACCTCTTTCAAGATGTAGCACATATTGCACATACATTCAGAGGTCAACACATCCTTAAAATATACAGACTGATTTAATTCAGCAGGCTTTTTTACTATTAAATGTCTTTCCGCTGGGTGGTGGTGGCACAAGCCTGTAATCCCAGCACTTGGCAGGCAGAGGCACATGGATCTCTGTGAGTTCGAGGACAGCCTGGTCTACAAAGCGAGTTCGAGAACAGCCTCCAAAGCTACCTGTTTCGGGGGAAAAAATGTCTTTCCACAGCTGCTGTTTCTTCATCAGTGCTATGTAAAATATGTATGTTAATAAAGCACCGCATAACCTATCTCTAGAGGTCTTTATAAGCCCTTTCTGTTCATTAAACACATCTTTTAAAGTACAAGTAGAGTTTTCTAGGTTTGTGTGTTATAACAGTAAAATGTTTTATATTATAATATGCAAAAAATTGTATTTTACTAGAGACAAATGCTTAAGTATTGTCAGTCTTAATTTGTACAGGTATCCCCAGAATAGCCATAACTTCTAATAAATATATAAGTACAGATTCAGACACTTCAGAATATAAAACAGTTACCCATTGAAATACTGAATATGTATCTATGATACTATACAAATACTTCAGATTTCTAAACATTGAAAAATGAAACACACATATTGACCAAATTTTATTTCTTTGGGTACCTTTTGGGATATTACCTGTGAGTAATAGATTTTGGTCATTCAAGGAACAATTATTTATGATTCCCTTGGCTTATGTCAAGTAATAGAAAATCTTTTTTCAAACTTTTGCTGTTAACATAGTGTTTCTTATGGAATTGTGAGGATTCTAGCATATTTCCTATTAATAGCTGATCAGTTTCATCATTACCTTGTGCTAGAGGGCCCGGTAGAGCTGTATGGGATGTAATATGTTATACACAATAGGGATTTCTATTTCTAATTACTTGTTATAGCTGAATAAAGAATAAAGGGAAGTTAATTCTGAATCACCTGGAAGAACTCTTTCAATAGGTAAAACAACTTTTTTTGCCTATTGAGACTCAGTAACTATATTAAAATATTTGAGAAAATCTAATAATAACTTAAGAATGGCATAACACTGATTTTTTATTTTTATTTTTTATTATTATTTTTTTATTTTTTGGTTGTTCGAGACAGGGTTTCTCTGTGTAGCTTTGCGCCTTCCCTGGAACTCACTTGGTAGCCCATGCTGGCTTCTCTCAAACTCACAGAGATCCACTTGCCTCTGCCTCCCAAGTGCTGGGATTCCAGGCTTGCGCCACCACCGCCTGGCATGACTCTGATTTTTAAACTGAATCATAAAGGCTTTGGACTACTTCACTATTTTCCTAGTGTATAACCCACCTTTCCTGATCTATTTGCATCACTAGAATGTAGGGGCTTCATAAGTTGGTGTCCATTTTACCATATAAGGGAGAACCCACTATTCTTTTGGTAAAGTTTCCTGATTTGAGGATTGTTTGTTGTTGTTGGGTTTTCGAGACAGGGTTTCACTGTGTAGCTTTGGAGCCTGTCCTGGAACTCACTCTGTAGCTCAGGCTGGCCTGGAACTCACAGAGATCCCCTTGCCTCTGCCTCCCGAGTGCTGGGATTAAAGGCATGTGACACCACCGCCTGGCTTGTCGTTAATTCTTACCCAGGAAATTACTGAAAGCTCTTAACCAGTGTTCATTTTCTCCCCATAATGAGGCACTTTCATCATTTATAAAAGGTACCACAATTTATACATAGTCTATTCCTGCTTATTGACTAGGTCTCATTTTCTCCTTTCAAAAATGATTCAGATACTCTTTCTACATTATTCTTTAAATTTTCTGTATTTGTATGCTAAAAACTATACATTCTAATGTATTTCTTTCTCCCTGCATAGAGATTTGGTGGAGAATGAGTAGAAGGTGAAATAACTAAAGTGCAATCAAGTTTTGGATCCAAGTAATCCACACATGCATCCTGTAATTTGTCTTCAGGCAGAGCCCATTTCCTCTTACCCTCAGCTGATTTTCTTGGAATATTTAAGTCCTTATCACCTTGTTAGTTTTGAAAATAATTACTTAGCTTTTAAGTAGTTAATGCAATTGTGTGCCATAGCCAGTTAATAACTCCCAGCAAATATTTGAAATACATTAACAATTTATAATTGAACTTTCTTTGTAAAAAGTTATTTATTTATTACGGATACAGTGTTCTGCCTGCATGTATGCCTGCATGCCAGAAGAGGGCACCAGATCTCATTACTGATGGTTGTGAGCCACCATGTGGATGCTGGGAACTGAACTCAGGACCTTTGGAAGAGCAGCCAGTGGTCTTAACCTCTGAGCCATCTGTCCAGCCCTAAGTGATCTTTCTAGATTTGTACTTTCTGTCGGTGAATTTTCTGCAATCCTATCTTATATCATAGATAACTCACAGAATCTCTTCTTGGTATTATATCAGGAGTAATTTATAATCCCCAGGAACTCAAAATTCTGTTTGCTTCATCAACCGTTTTTTTCTGAGGTGTGTTAGGACTACTATTGCTGTGAAGAGGCACCGTGACAATGACAACATGTTTTTTCTGGAGCTGAGGACCAAACCAGCACCTTGCACTATCTAGGCAAGAACTCTACCAGTGAGCTAAATCCCCAACCCGACAACTCTTATAGAAAAAAAAATTTAATTGGAGTGGTTCACTTACAGTTTTATAAATTGAATACACAATCATCATGACTGGGACCATAGTGGTGAGCAGGTAGACATGTTGCTGGACCTGAGAGTGCTATATCTTGCAGGAAACAGGAAGTCAACTGGCAGTCAAAATGAGGGAAGCTTGAACAAAGGAGACCTTAAAGCCTGCCCCCACAGTTCCTCCAATAAGGCCACACATCCTAGTATGTTCACTCCCTCTTGGGACTATTTCCTTCTCAAAGACCACATTTCACTTCCTGGTCCCCAAAGTCTTATAACCATATTACACTGAAAAAAATACATTAAGTCCAGTTTGAACAGACCTCAAATCTGTAACAGTTTCAAACATGTTTCAAATTCTAAAGTCCAATATTTTTTCTTCTGAGACCCATGGCAATCTCTTAACTGTAATCCCCCTGGTAAAATTCCAAGTAAGAAAACAGGTCATATATTTCCATTATAAAATGAAGGGAGGGTGTATAGTGAGGAGATACTACACAAAAGCAAGAAAAAAATGAGCTTGGCAAACTGAAAATTTTGTAGTTCCAGGTCTCATATGAAAACACTTTTCAGATCTCTAACTTTGCTCATCTTTATAGACTGCAACACACTTCTTCCTCTTAGGCTGGTTCCAATACCTGTTAAAAGCTTTCCTCAGCAGGTTTCCCAAGATTCTGGCATTATGTATGTGTGCCACATTTTCTTAATCCATTCTTCAGTTGATGGGCATCTAGGTTGTTTCCAGGTTCTGGCTATTACAAATAATGCTGCTATGAACATAGTTGAGAATGTATCTTTGTGGTATGGTTGAACATTCCTTGGGTATATGCCCAAGAGTGGCATGGCTGGGTCCTGAGGTAGTTCGATTCCCAATTTTCTGAGAAACCACCATACTGACTTCCACAGTGGTTGTACAAGTTTGCATTCCTACCAACAGTGGAGGAGTGTTCCCTTTGCTCTTCATCCTCTCCAACATTGACTATCATTAGTATTTTTGATCATAGCCTTTCTGACAGGTGTAAAGTCGTAAATCAGAGTCATTTTGATTTGCATTTCTATGATGATTAAGTGTTGGGAACCCAAAATTAGATGACTGCGCCTTGACCTTTCTTGCTTGGATGATCTGATATAACTACACCCCTAACTTACAATACAACCATTACTGACTTACAAAACAATCATTCCCGGAAAAAAAACACAAAATGTACTTTTAGACTAACTTCCTGGAATATGTTTGATTGATCAGTTGTTCAAGCATTGGACAAAAGAGACCTCACCCTAACCCTTTTCTAATTGATTGATCGGTTGCTCAAGCACTGGACCAAGAGACCTCATCCTGACCCTTTTCTAACAATTTTTCATCTCCCTCCCTTCCCCTCATATCCACCAGTATATAAGCTTGCTTCCCTTTGCAATAAATGAGACCTTGATGTGACTCTGACTGACTCTGTCTTTCTTTATGTGCCTGGTCTCCTTTCTCTCTCGCCCAAATTGGTCTTTCAGGAGGTGCCTCCTCGGGTTCTACCTAATAACCTGGCCCGCATGACGGGTCAATTAAGGATGTTGAGCATTTCTTGAAATGTCTTTCAGCCATTTGTGATTCTTGTTTTGTGAATTCTCTGTTTAGCTCTTTAGCTCATTTTTTTTTCAAGATTTATTTATTTATTTATTATGTATACAGCATGTATGACTGCAGGCCAGAAGAGGGCACCAGAACTCATTACAGATGGTTCCCATTACCATTGAACTAAGGACCTCTGGAAGAGCTGTCAGTGCTCTTAACCTCTGAGCCATCTCTCCAGCCCATTTAGTCCATTTTTTTTAACTGGATTGTTTGGAATTTTGACGTCTAATTTCTTGAGTTCTTTTTTTTTTTTTTTTTTTTTTTTTTGAGCTGAGGATCAAACCAAGGGCCTTGTGCTTGCTAGGCAAGCGCTCTACCACTGAGCTAAATCCCCAACCCCTGACTTCTTTATATACTGTGGAGCTCAATCCTCTGTCAGATGTGGAGTTGGTGAAGATCTTTTTCCATTCTATTGGCTGTCTTTTTGTCTTATTGACTGTGTCTTTTACCCTGCTAAAAGCTTCTCAGTTTCAAGAGGTCCCATTTATTAATTGTTGTGCTCAGTGTTTGCACTGTTGGTGTTATGTTTAGGAAGTGATCTCTGGTGCCAATGCATTCAAGAGTACTTCCTAATTTCTATTCTATTAAGTTTAGTGTAACTGGATTTATGTTGAGGTCTTTGATCCACTTGGACTTGAGATTTGTGCATGGCGACAGATATGGATCTATTAAAGCAGTTTGTTTGTTTGTTTTTTGTTTTTCCTTTTTTTTTCTCTCCAGACTGGGTTTCTTTGTGTAGGTTTGCAACTTTCCTGGAACTCGCTTTATAGACCAGGCTGTCCTCGAACTCACAGAGATCCACCTGCCTCTGCCTCCTAAGTGCTGGGATTACAGGTGTGCACCATCACTGCCTGGCTCCACCAAGGCCCCTTGCATGCAATTTCACACATTGGTGCTGCATGATTTGTCAGCCCATCCCCCCCAACACCAGAAGCACCCGCCACAGTAAAATGCAGCAGGCTGAGATCTAGGAGTTAGGCTATGTATATGCTGCCAAGGATGGGACCAAGATTGTGATCAAAGATGATTATAAACAGATCCCTGGTATTAAACTTTAGATTATTTGCTCTATTGTAGCTAGATTGTGGTTATGCCCTGTTTTCTCCCTCTTAAAATAGAGTACTTTTTTATTTAATTTTATTTTGGTGGGGGTGGGAACTGAAGATGGAACCCTGGGCCTTGTGCTTGCTAGGCAAATGCTCCACCACTGAGCTAAATTCCCAACCCCAGTACTTTATTTTTGATATTGAAGGAAGATATTTGAGAGATTTTAAACCTTTTCTTAACAGTTTCACACATTTAAATGTATAAGGATATGTCCAACTTGTCACCTCAATACATGTCAAGCCTCACTTCTTCTAAAGCTACTAGTTCTCTTGATAAAAAAAAAAAATGTTCTAAGCCGGGTGGTGTTGGCCCACGCCTGTGATGCCAGCACTCAGGAGGCAGAGCCAGGCAGATAATCTGTGAGTTCGAGGCCAGCCTGGGCTACCAAGTAAGTTCCAGGAAAGGCACAAAGCTACACAGAGAAACCCTGTCTCGAAAAACCGAAAAAAAAATGTTCTAAGATGTGGAAGTCCATACATACTTAGAGGGTTTCAGAAAATGATTCAGGACACAAATACCTGTTACAAAGATATAAGTAGATTATTTAAATGCTTCAGATTACTTCCCCCTTCTGTGATATTGTTATATTAAGATTTTTTTTGGAGGGGGTGTTCAGGACAGGGTTTCTCTTTGTAGCTTTGCGCCTTTTTTCTGGAACTCACTCTGTAGACCAGGCTGGCCTGGAACTCACAGAGATCTGCCTGCCTCTGCCTCCTGAGTGCTGGGATTACAGGCATGTGCCACCACCGCCCGGCAAGATTTTTAAAAGTTTAAAATTCAACATTAATTATGATGCTGTTTTCAGTATAAGCTCAAGATTTTATTTTTTTTATTTTTTGGTTGTCTTCTAAATATAAAGGTATGAGTTTATTCCTGCTGTTTTACAGATATCCATTACCTACTTTTCCATGATACAGCTTGAGTTTTCCCCACCTCTCCAATTATTAAGACTGTGGGCTTAAAAGGTCCAAATATGTTCATATTTTTTAAGATTTATTTTTTTATTTATTATGTGTACAGTGGTCTGTCTGCATGTATCTCTGCAGGCCAGAAGAGGGCACCAGATCTCATTACAAATGGTTGTGAGCCACCATGTCGTTGCTGGGAATTGAACTCAGGACCTCTGGAAGAGCAAACAGTGCTCTTAACCTCTGAGCCATCTCTCCAGCCCCCTATGTTCATAAATTTTAACATCTATTTCTGGTTTAAACTTGTCTCAACTGCTTTCCACTTGCCTGGCAGACAAATCCAACCATTGGTTGCTAACTGCAACCTGCTAACTTCAACCTGTGAGCCATTGACTTACTGAAAGCTGATATGGACAATCCAGCCAATATAAATGCTCTGTGTTGCTGACTTCGTCAAATCAGATGCTTCTGATAAATGCCCCATTGCCCAAATTTCCTCCTTAACTTTGAGTAGCATGTCAACCTTGCTGGGCTGTGACCATCTGCATCCCATTTCAGCTTGAAGCAGCTATTGAAGAGAGTACATTGTCCCTGCCCTCAAAACAGGCTCAAAGTAAAACTCCCTGATATAGGAGACCAAATAGCTACATACTAGGAAACTGGCCACAGAGTTGTCAATTAATAGATTTATTCACTCAAATGGTTCTTCAGTAAGATAAAACATTTGAACTTCTTTATACAAAACAAATGAGGGCACTAAGAAAATCATTATTTCTATATAAATGATTGAGGATGATAATCTGGCTGTACTCAAAGATCAGAATTACAGAGCCTAAAAAATGATAGCACAAGAATGTGTGTCTAGCCTCCTTGTCTTTATTAATTTTGTTAAGCTATAACTAATCAGAAAAACTGTATGTCCAGATTTAATATATACTCTCAAAGTGAAGCCTAAGTAACATTTGATTTTGTTCTCCACCCTCACTGTGATGTAGACTGCCACATGGCTGGCAGCCATAAAAGTACATTTAGTCCTAGCGGTCTCTCTGATCTTTGTGTCTCCTTCTAGAGTAAGGAAGTAACTAGTGTGAAATAACTTAGATTGGTATAAAATTTATTCATTCAGATTAACAAAAGCTAACTTAGAGTTTTTGCCACGTGTCTGACACCAAGCTTTAAAAGAATTTAAAAGAATGACATAGGTTTAATATTAAAGGTATGTGTTAAACAATATATATATATTCTATAGTGTAGTTTCTGGTCTCTAGAGAAGGTCTTTTCTCAGAGTTGACCACACCTCAACTCACAAGCCCCTTTTTTCCTGTTCCCATTTGGCCCTGGGATCTTTCCCCCATTACTCTTTTTCTTTCTTTTTTCCCCTCTCAGGAGACAGTAAGTTTTATGAAGCTGCTAGCATATTAGAGATTCTTTTTTTTTTTTCAGAGCTGAGGCCCGAACCCAGGGCCTTGTGCTTGCTAGGCAAGTGCTCTACCACTGAGCTAAATCCCCAACCCCCATATTAGAGATTCTTAAGGAACATAAGCCGATAGTCAGCCATCTGTAACTAATGAACAGACAGTCCTCAAACACTCACAGATATGCAGAAAATGGCAATTAAAATCTTTAATTAAAAATCCTTTTGTGATAAAGAGACTTGCTAGCTTCTGATAGCACCTTTATTTACTCCAAAGAAGATGGATGGGCACAGGAGAACCTCAACCTGGAACTTGCTCTAGAGTGGCAGCATCAGGAACTGAGCTGACCACAGAAGAATCTTCACACAGAACTTACTCCAGAGGGGCAGCACCAGCTACTGCCATCATCTCAATTGCTGCAAGGGTCTTCTTCAGACCTTGCACGACAGGACTCTGGGAATCCATTGCCTCACATTTGCCTAGACAAGGTAGGCTGGTCCTTTCCACAAGTCCCTACCCCACAGCCTTTGAATCTTCTGGGGCCTGGAAGGACAATGTTTGGAAGATGAAACCTGATGTTATATCCCAGAGACCTCTGCCTTCAATGATCATGGAGGACTCTGGGGTGGCTGCCTAGGTAGCCACCATGTAAGTCTCTGTCACTTTCAGCACTAACTCAGGTAAAATGTATCCTGTTCAGATCTCTAGTGTCATTTGAAAACCAGGTTTTATCAGTTCCAAAGCTTTAAGTTTTTTTTAAATGTGAAGATAAGAAAGCTGTCTCACTTCTGTTTACTTACTTATCCTTCTCAGATCTGATTATGTTTGCCAGTTTTAAAAGGTCTCTCCCACAGCTCCAAGACTACAAGCATCTTGGGAGCTAATTGGTAAGTTTCCTGATAAAAGTTCTAATGAGTATGACTCATTCATAGACTTCATGGTACAGAATGAACCAGTTTCTGATGCAATTTGGGAATTTCAAAGTTTTAGCCTTGATAAATGCAGTTCTGATAAACTGAGAGCACTGATTACAAACCGTTGTTTTTAAAGATTTATTTATTTATTATGTATACAGTGTTCTATCTGCATATATGCCTGAAGTCCAGAGGAGGGTGCCAGATGTTATTACAGATGGTTGTGAGGCACCATGTGGTTGCTAGAAGTGGAACTCAGGACCTCTGGAAGAGCAGCCAGTGCTCTTAAACTCTGGGCCATCTCTCTAGCCCTACAAACAGTTTTAAAGGTCCTTAAATTACTGTGGATTTTATTGTTCCAAGCCCTTAGATTCAGATTAGCATTGCAGTGTGTAT
Source organism: Onychomys torridus (assembly GCF_903995425.1). Taxonomy (NCBI): domain Eukaryota; kingdom Metazoa; phylum Chordata; class Mammalia; order Rodentia; family Cricetidae; genus Onychomys; species Onychomys torridus. The sequence continues at coordinate 12,101 of NW_023411325.1, forward strand.
GGAAACCTCTCTCCTTCTTCACTCAATCACTTACAGTCAGTAAATTTCCTCTTATTATAGATTTAAAGATTCATTTAATTGGGCTGAACGCAGGCCCTAGAAAATGTTCATACCTTTTAACCCAAAGCCACAGCTTTTGCTATGACACCAAGTGTAAATCTCTTCCTCTTGTTTTACAAACACTTACAGGTTTCTATAAATCCACCCCTGCTTCCAGACTCATGCCAATTCCAGAGCCTCAAAGACCCTCCAGATATACCACTAGCTGCTGGACCAACCGAAGACATCAACTGGGAGAATACTGGCAGATTAGCTTCACCCACATATCCACTCATAAAAACTCCTTTTTCTCCTACTAATTTGTTAACATTTTATAGGATAGATAGAGGCATTTTCAATCTCTTGAGCAAGTGTGATACCATCTGTACTCCCGATTTAGCCTGCAACTTCCCCAAGCTCCTGGAACATCATTGCTAGTACCACCACTCCAGATTCAAGTGCATATCTTCCCTTTCATCAGGCTCATCTACCCTTGCCTCTTCTGTACAACTAGGGCACTCCTCCATCCCATTTTTTCTGACAGTTATCACTCTTCCCTTTGGCTAGCCAAGCTCATGAGGCCAGTGAAACAATCTATCTTTTCCCAGCAACCTTCTCAACTCTCTCAAGCTCTCCAGAATAACAGCTAACAGAGTACTTCTTCACTCAGATGCCTCACTGTGAGTGACTCCCAACTTCCCTCACCCCACTTTGCCCCCAAATCATCAGCAAGCATTCTCAAGTACTAGGCACCCTCAACTACCATTTGCTATCAATCATTCACCTTGTTTTTAGATGTATTTATTTATTATGTATAAGTGTTCTCCCTGCATGTATGCCTACACTCCAGAAGAAGGCACCATATCTCAGTATAGATGGTTGTGAGCCACCATGTGGTTGCTGGGAATTGCACACATAACCTCTGGAAGAATATCCTGTGCTCTTAACATCCAAGCTATCTCTCCAGCCTACTCCCCTCTTTATAATAATCAAAGAGGGAGGAATGTTAGGACATACCCAGCATCTTGATGTCATCTTAAATAAACTTCCCTTTAAGAGTAAGCCCTCCCCTTTTTCCTTCATCTCTCCCTAACTCTTCTTGAGGCTATGTGTACCTCTGCTTACCTGTTTCTCTTTCTCTTCCTCTCTTTCTCTCCCTCTCAATTTCCCTCTCTCTCTTTCTCCTCTCAAGTACCACTCCTCTCCCCTTTTAATAATAAAAATTTCCACATTGATGCCACATCTGCATGGCTTGAGCAACTTTCCACCAAGCCATGCTGTCACTCATTGTGCATCCACCAGGCATCTTAGCTTCAACCTGCCACAGCCTCTCTCATGCCTTTTCACAACACAGACAACAGGAAGTCAACTGACAGTCACCCTTAGGAAAGCTTGAACAAAAGAGACATCAAAGCCCATGCCCACAGTGGCACAACTCCTTCAAACAAGGCTATGCCTTCTATTAATGCCACTCCCTTTGGGGACAATTGTCTTTCAAACCTCCACATAGGTGTCTGCATCTGAATCAGTAAGTATGATATCATTCATATAATAATTTTTTTTTGGTTTTTTGAGACAGGGCTTCTCTGTGTGGCTTTTCGCCTTTCCTGGATCTTGCTCTGTAGACCAGGCTGTCCTTGAACTCACAGAGAGCAGCCTGCCTCTGCCTCCCAAGTGCTGAGATTAAAGGAGTTTGCCACCACTGCTCGGCTGATAATAAATTTTAGAATGAGGAAATTGTTTATACATTACTTCTAATGGCTGTTGTACAAAATATTAACATAATTTTTAGGCTGTTTAACACATGTTGCGGAAGAAATTCCCAATGATATCTTGTAAGAGGTTGAGTATTATTATAATTAGGCACTATGATGGCAAATATTTCTTTATCCTGTACTTGTAAATGTATGTTAAAAACAGTGTTCAGAATCAAAAACTGTAATAGACCATCCATTAGGTGTAACAGAATGCAAGGTAATTCCCGGTTGTAAGGCACCCACTAGATGAATCCCTGTATTTATGGCTCTTAAATCTGTTAACATTCTCCATTTTCCAGATTTGTTTTTAATGATAAATACAGAATTCCAAGGACTAAGTGATTTTTTTAATAAGTTAAGCCTTTAGCTGTCCCTATACCAGCTGTTCTGTCCTTAGGAACACCTTACATATAATCCCTTTTTAAATAACCTCGATTAACAAATTGAAAACATTAGTTATTTTGATTTGTCATAAAACATTTAGAAAATACTTTATCTGAGCAACATCATAAATGTGAGATTTAATATAAGCAGTATGTCTAATCAATTCATAAATCCTTGCCTATCTTGCATTGAAAGTTCAAATCAACTTTTTTTTTTTTTTTCTGTCAGAGCTGAGGATTTAGCCCAAGTCCTTGTGCTTGCAAGGCAAGTGCTCTACCACTGAGCTAAATCCCCAACACCTTTTTTTTTTTTTTTTTTTTTTTTTTTGGTTTTTCGAGACAGGATTTCCCTGTGTAGCTTTGCGCCTTTCCGGGAACTTACTTGGTTGCCCAGGCTGGCCTCAACCTAACAGAGATCCGCCTGGCTCTGCCTCCTGAGTGCTGGGATTAAAGGCATGTGCCACCACCGCCCGGCATCAAATCACCCTGTTTATTCTGAATTAACATTTTTCAAAGCCAAAATTTGATTCATATTTCTGACTTCTGAATTCATACTATTGTATTTACAGCTGAAGTCCATCTTTGCAAAAGTATCAATAAAGGCATCTTTGGGGCCTTGTATAACATTAGTCAATGACTCAGATTGTGGTAGTTTGAATGTATTTGGCCCCCGTAAGTTCATAAGGAGTGGCACTATGAGAAAGTGTTTCCTTGTCAGTGGAAATGTTCTGGTGGCTGGATGACAGAAACCATTAATCCAGACTTGGAGTCTGGAGGACACACCTTTAATGTGGGACCACATTCCATTGGAAGGGTGTCACTGTGGGGACAGGCTTGAGGTCTTTTTCTTTTTTTGTATTTAAATATATTTATTTATTGAAATTTTTTTCATTTTACATATCAACCCCAGTTACCCCTCCCTCCCCTTCTCCTGCCTCCTCACCTCCCTCACACTCTACCCCCATCCACTCCTCAGAGTGGGTAAGGCCTCCCATGGTAGTCAACGAAGTCTAGCATACCAAATTAAAGGAGAGCCTAGCCCCACCCCAGTGTATCAAGGCTTTGCAAGGTATCCCACCACAGGGAATGGGTTCCAAAAGTCATTTCATGCACCTGATATAAGTCCTATCCCTGCTGCCAGGGACCCCACAAACAGATCAAGCCACACAACTCTCACCCAAATTTAGTGGGCCTAGTTTGGTCCTATGCAGGTTCCTGAGCTGTCAGTCCAGAGTCAGTGAGCTCCAACTGGCACTGGTCATCTATGGGTTTCCCCATCATGATCTTGAAGGAGGGAAGATGTCTTAAATACAGGGTTACAGCACAATGGGAGAACCCTCAAGGGCAGAAGTTCGCTTCTGATTTTTTTTGGGGGGGAGCTGAGGATTAAACCTTGGGACTTGCACTTGCTAGGCAAGTGCTCTACCATTGAGCTAAATCCCCAAACCCACTCCTGATGTTTTATAATCTTGCATCTAAGCTGTTAATGACCAATATGCTGTATACACAGACAAGGAGCTTCCCCTAAGCATTCAGGAGGGTGGAATCTTGCAAGGAATTAGCATAGGAAGGATATCAAGGTCAAAGTCAGTGAGCAAGGCAACAGTTACCCAAAATGGTGTCCAGGGACCTACAGGTCCCCCCTTTTACTAAAAAAAATAAGAGCTTCTGACGTTGGTTGTGTGGGACATCAGCAGGTCACCTTACCCATCATGGATACACCTATCCAGTACACACAGGCATTCTGTTTTATGTTGGTGAGAACCCACCAGGTATTAACAAACTCTGAATATTCATTATCATACAGGCTCAGTCATGTGAGAGCTGCAGTGTTAACTGTTGCCAAAGATCTCTAAGTGGAACTTGGCTTGCAATCTGTGTTTTGACACAGAAAAGACCAACAGAAGTCTCAACCCACCTATAGCCGGTAGGCTAAAGGCAGCTGAGCCATTCCATTCATCAAATTGGAGTCCTTGTAAGATGGTATCCCAAAAGCAAATGGAACTTGAGTTTGTAAATTTATACCTTTCAAAGCCAATCAAAATGCATGTAACTATTCATTTAAATTTGTCATTCCCAATAGAATGAAAAATTAGTTAACTGTGGTAACTACTTTTGCTGTCAGGGTCTCCACTGTGCTAGCTGTAGTAACCAGTTATGAAATGGCAATCCCAGAAACAGTAGTAGCAGTGGTGGTCACTGTTATTACAGCAAAAACAGCAGCAGTGATGTCAAATTATCTTCCAGGACATGGCCAGCACCCCAGATTTCTCAGGTACCCCAAAGATGATTAATGACCCCAGACCAGCAGGAAGCAGTCTCGAGAACTTGGGACCCTCATCCCCGTCTCACCTGCTACCCCTTTCTAACTCCTCATTTTTTTTTTTTATAATAAACAGAAGGGAGGAATGTTGGCATTTAGACATCTGTGCTGGCCTCCCCTTAGGGTCCTGTCAGGATATATCCTTAGCCACTAGGAGCACCACCTGGGCATTTGCTATGTTTCCTTCTAAAAGGGGGCTTTGTGCACCTCCTGTCTCTTTCTCTTCCTTCAATTTCATCTCCAGGTACCAGTCTCTATTCCCTTCCCTACCACTTCTCTCCCCTCCTCTCAATAAACCTCCCATGAAAAGAAAAAAAAAAAGCAGTTACCATACATTACCTTCTGGAGAATCCAACTGCATGGATTCAGTTCCTAGGCTTACATTAATGCATGCCAAAGCTGGCCCTATTGGGCTTTCAATCCCCATTGGCATTGGAAGGGGAGAGTTTTTCACAAAGGCCCAATAGGTTTCTGCCATGTTGGGCTTCCAATGCAGCCACAGGGAACACTCAGAACTCACAAACCCTATGAAGAATTTCATTGTCCTTAATATTGTAATGTTTCATTCAGGGTTGCTCAGTAATTGAGTAATACCAAATCTTATTATAAGCAACATTCATCCTAGGGTCCTCCAGGCCATATATATAGCCTGATGGTACTGTGGGTTGCAGTATGATTGTTCTTTGAGTTCTATCTAGAATCCACTTATGAGTGAGTACATACTATGTTTTTCCTTCAGGGTTTGGGTTACCAAACTCAGGATGATGTTTTCTAGTTCCATCCATTTGCCTGCAAATTTCATGCTGTCATTGTTTTTCTCTGCTGAGTATTACTCCATTGTGTATATGTACCACATCTTCTTCATCCATTCTTCTGATGGGCATCTAGGTTGTTTCCCTAGTTGATGGGCATCTAGGTTGTTTCCAGGTTCTGTCTATTACAAATAATGCTGCTGTGAGCATACATGTATCTTTGTGGGATGGTTGAGCATTCCTTGGGTCTATGCCCAAGAGTGGTATGGCTGGGTCTTCAAGTAGTTTGATTCACAATTTTCTGAGAAACTGCCATACTGATTTCCACAGTGGTTTAACAAGTTTGCATTCCTACCAACTGTGGAGTAGTGTTCCTTTTGCTCCACATCTTCTCTAACATTGACTGTCCTTAGTGTTTGATCATAGCCATTCTGATAGGTCTGAGGTGGTATCTCAGAGTCATTTTGATTTCCATTTCTCTGATGATTAAGGATGTTGAGCATTTCTTTTAATGTCTTTCAGCCATTTGTGATTCCTGTTTTGTGAATTCTCTGTTTAGCTCTGTAGCCCTTTTTGTAATTAGATTGTTTGGTGTTTTGATGTCTAATTTCTTGAGTTCTTTATATACTGTGGAGATCAATCCTCTGTTAGATGTGGGGTTGGTGAAGATCTTTTCCCATTCTGTAGGCTGTCTTTTTGTCTTATTGGCTGTATCTTTTGCTCTGCAAAAGCTTCTCAGTTTCAAGAGGTCCCCTTTATTTATTGTTGTGCTCAGTGTCTGTGCTGCTGGTGTTATATTTAGGAAGTGATCTCTGGTGCCAATACGTTCAAGAGTACTTCCTACTTTCTCTTCTATTATGTTTAGTGTGATAGGATTTACGTTGAGGTCTTTGATCCACTTGGACTTGAGTTTTGTGCATGGTGACAGATATGGATCTATTTGTAATCTTTTACTTACTGACATGCAGTTATGTCAGCACCATTTGTTGAAGATACTTCCTTTTTTCCATTGTATGGTTTTGGCTTCTTTGTCAAAAATCAGGCATTCATATGTGTGTGGATTAATGTCAGGGTCTTCATTAGTCTGTATGTTGGTTTTTATACCAGTACCAGGCTGTTTTTATTACTAAAGTTCAATTATAAAGCTTGAGGTCTTGGATGGTGATGCCTCCAGATGTTGCTTTATCATACAGGATTCTTTTAGCTATCCTGGGTCTTTTGTTATTCCACATGAAGTTGAGTATTGTTCTTTCCAAGTCTGTAAAGAATTGTGTTGGCATTTTGATGGGGATTGCATTGAATTTGTAGATTGCTTTTGGTAAGATTGCCATTTATACTATGTTAATCTTACCTATCCACGAGCGTGGCATATCCTTCCATTTGTCTGATATCTTCTTCAATTTCTTTATCTTGAGATTTAAATTTCTTATCAAAATGTCCTTTGCTTGTTTAGTGTTATCCCAAGGTAATTTATTGTATTTGTGGCTATTGTAAAGGGTGACTTCTTTCTCAGCCCTTTTATCATTTGTGTATAGGAGGGCTATGGATTTTTTTGAGTTGATCTTGTATCCTGCCACTCTACCAAACGAGTTTATCAGCTGTAGGAGTTCCCTGGTAGAATTTTTGTATACTATCATATCATCTGCAAATAGTGAAAGTTTGACTTCCTCCTTACCTATATGTATCCCATTGACCACTTTTGTTTTCTTATTTCCCTAGCTACAACATATAGTAGTATATTGAATAAATATGGGGAGAGTGGACAGCTTTGTCTTGTTCCAGATTTTAGTGGTTTGAATGGATTATCCATTTCAGTTTCTCTCCATTTAATTTGGTAGTAGCTGTTGGCTTGCTGTAAATTGCCTTTATTAGGTTTCGGAATGTTCCTTGTATTCCTGATCTCTCTAAGACCTTTATTCTGAAGGAGTGTTGGATTTTGGCAAAGGCTTTTTCAGCATCTAATGAGATGATTATGTGTTTTTTTTTCTTTCAGTTTGCTTATGTGGTGTATTACATTGACAGATTTTTGTTTGATGAACTATCCCTGCATCCCTGGGATGAAACCTACTTGGTCGTGATGTATGATTTTGTTTTTTTGATGTATTCTTGCATTCAGTTTGCCAATATTTTGTTGAGTTTTGTTTTGTTTTGTTTTATGGTTTTTCAAGACAGAGTTTCCCTGTGTAGCTTTGCGCCTTTCCTGGAACTCACTTGGTAGCTCAGGCTGGTGTAGAACTCACAGAGATCTGCCTGACTCTGCCTCTCGAGTGCTGGGATTAAAGGCATGTGCAACCACTGCCTGGCTAGTTGAGTATTTTTGCATCAATGTTCATGAGGGAAATTGGTCTGTAATTCTCTTTCTTTTTTTTTTTGCATCATTGTTTGGTTTGGGTATCAGGGTAATTGTAGCTTCATAGAAAGAGTTTGGTTGTGCTTCTTTTTTGAAAGTCTGGTAGAATTCTGCACTGAAGCCATCTGGTCCTGGGCTTCTTTTTTCTTTTTGGTTGGGAGACTTTTGATGTCTGTTTCTATATCTTTAGGGGTTATTGGTCTTTTTAAATGGTTTTTTTGTGGTCCTGATTTAACTTCGGTATGTGGTATCTATCCAGAAAATTGTCTATTTCTTCCAGATTTTCCAATTTTGTGGAGTACAGGTTTTTGAAGTATGACCTGATGACTCTCTGGATTTCCTTGTTGTCTGTTGTTATGTCTCCCTTTTCATTTCTGATTTGTTAATTTGGCTACTCTCTCTTTGCCTTTTGGTTAATTTGGGTAGGGGTTTGTCTATCTTGTTGAGTTTTTTCAAAGAACCAACACTTTGTTTCATTTATTTTTTTTAGGTGAGGATCAAACCAATGACCTTGTGCTTGCTAGACAAGCACACTACCACTGAGCTAAATCCCCAACCATGTTACATTGATTTTTTTGTATTGTTTCTCTTGGTTTCTATTTTCTTGATTTCAGCCTTCAACTTGATTATTTCCTGGCATCTATTTCTCCTGGGTGAGTTTGTTTCTTTTTGTTCTAGCACTTTGAATTGTGCTGTTAATTCATTGGTATGAGATTTCTCCATCTTCTTTATTTGTGCATTCAGAGCCTTGAATTTTCCTCTTAGTACTGCTTTCATTAGTGTCCCATAAGTTTGGGTATGTTGTACTTTCATTTTCCTTGAATTCTAGGAAATCTTTTATTTCTTTCTTTATTTCTTCCTGACCCATTGATGTTTCAGGTGAGCATTATTCAGTTTCCATTAGATTGTAGGCTTTCTATAATTTTTGATGTTGAAGTCTAACTTTAAGTCATGGTGGTCTGATGAGATACAGGGGTTAATTCCAATGTTTTTGTATCTGTTGAGATTTGTTTTGTTACCCAGCATGTAGTCAATTTTTGAGAAGGTTCCATGGGATGCTGAGAAGAAGGTATATCCTTTTGTGTTAGGATGGAAATATTCTGTAGATATCTATTAAGTCCATTTGAGTCATAACATCTCTTAGGTCCTTTATTTCTTTGTTGAGTTTCTGTCTGGTAGATCTGTCTTTTGGTGAGAGTGGTGTGTTGAAATCTCCCACTACTAATGTGTGGGGTTTGATGTGCATTTTAAGCTTTAGTAATGTTCCTTTAATGAACGTGGGTGCCTTTGTATTTGGGGCAAAAATGTTCAGGATTGAGCCTTCATCTTGGTGTATTTTTGCTGTGATAAATATGTCTTGTCCATCCTGATGTCTTTCAATTGATTTTAGTTTGAAGTCTATTTTATTAGATATTAGGATAGCTACACCAGCTTGTTTCTTAGGTCCATTTGCTTGGATAGTCTTTTCCCAGCCCTTTACTCTGAGGTAGTGTCTGAGGTCTTTTGTAAAGCTTCATTTAGTGCAACAGACTTCCCTTTTCCTCTGAGTCAAAATGTAAGTGTTTCAGCTCCAGCACCTCATCTGTCTCCTTTCAGCCACACTTCACTTCATGATAATAATGTATATAACTTTAGAAACTGTCAAGTGAACCACCCTCAATTATATGTTTTCTTTATAAGAGTTGTGGTTTTCATGGTACCTCTTCACAGCAATAGTAAACTCTAACCCAGACACAGAGCTTTTTTCCTTAGTCTTCAACTTTGTCCCCAAGTATTTAAAGCTGGCAAACAACTGAGCACCAAGTTGTGACCAATAAATTTCAGCTGCCTTTGTAACTCAGTATATGAAGCTTCACTTAAAAACTGGTCTTGGGAAAAATTAATTAATTCTATAGCCCTAGCTTCCTCTGTTCACCATGTTTGCCATTGTAGCTGAGGAGTAGCTTCCAATATTGCTCTTGTCAAATCTTTGAGTCTTGGGGAATAAATCTGTTCTGAGTTGCCCAAGAATTCAATATCTGCTTCACATAAGATGGATGCATATCATATAAAACAACCACTTATCTAAATTGCCTCAAATCTTAATTCCATTTAACTTCTTCATAACCTTCTTGTTATCTATCATATGCTAGTTGGTCTTATATAGTAACTGAATAAAATAAAGTTGGTTTCTAACAGCTTTGGGATACCCTCTGCAGTTTAATTATGCTGTGGCATAATAAGTTCTTGTCAAAATTCCTCTGTTTGTATCTAAATATATTTCTTACTTTCACTTATAATTCTTTCTAAATTTGCATCATACCATTCTTCTTTTCATATTGGCACAATCATCAAACCACTTTTCATATTTGGCACAAGAGAACACTGTAGCAATTAAGGGTAAACTATGAATTACCACATTGATAATCATTGTAATCATTATTATGTCAATTTCACTTAAATTATTTACTTTTTCAATTTCTGTTTTTATGTTCAAGTCATCTCAAATAGCACTATACAGTGTTCTAACACTCTGTATTACAATATCTCCCATTCTTAATGTGGGAAAAAAATTTCGTTTATGTTACTTAAGTATCTCATTGAGGACTCTCCAGATGTCTTAGCAATTTAATGGCTTCTCAGTTGGTCCACCTGTGGTCATACACCCCACTGGTGCGAAAGTTTTTTTTTTTTTTGTTTGTTTGATTGTTGATTGTTTTTTGTTTGTTTTTGTTTTGTTTTGTTTTGTTTTACAATTGCTGTGTTTTACCAAAAAAGACCTGAGAGCCAGATGCCGAGATAAAAGCCTGCTAGCTCAGAGAGGTGGAGAAAGCACCTAGCTGACTGTCCTCCTCATCTGATGTCCCAGTAGCCTCTTTTTTTTCTCCTACTTCTAACACATCTCTTCACACTCAATGCCTGTCCCTTCAACTTCCTGTGGGTTCCTCAATCAGTCCATTCCTGTACTAAAGACATTGTATATAGTTATGATGATTCCTCTATAGACAGATGTAGTCTTCTGACTTTCACAATCAAATGTTGGCATAAGCATATACATGCTCACAAACATTTGCAATCCAAACATCAAAACGTCACATATACACATGTGAAATAAAAGCTAAAAGCCAAGCCAAATGTGGTGGCATATATATATGTGATGCCAACACTCCAGGCAGACATAAGAGACATTCAGAATTTCAATGTCATTTTCAGGTATGTAATGAATTTGTGGGCCCATCTGGAATACCCATTTCCTGTTTGAAAAAACAAAAGAGTGAGAGCATGTTTAGTGTAGACTCCAGTAGTATATCAATGATATATCTAGATAATAAATGGTGATATTTTATTTGTGTTGAAATGTGGTGATATTTCATATGTATGTTAAGAAAATTTGCCTGGAGATCAGAGGAAATAGCAAACAATTAACACAAGTCAGGCAGGGGTAGCACACACTCTTAATCTGATCACTTAGCAGGTAGAGGCTCTGTGTGTTCAAGGATACACTAGGGAACAGCCAAGCATGGAGACACATGCCTTTAAACCTAGTACCAACCATAGAGACCTGGAGATCTGTACAGACAGGCAGTGACAAAGAAGTGAGTTAGCTGGGCTAAGAGCCAATGAGAGGGCAGAGCAACAAGGCAATAAATACAGGGGTAGACAAGAAGTGGCTGGTGAGGTAAGGTTGGTGGCTCTAACTATTTCCCTGATCTCTAAGGCTTTCACCCCTGTATTTGGCTGCTCTTACAGAGGTCCCGAGTTCAGTTCCCAGCAACCACATGGTGGCTCACAACCATCTATAATGAGATCTGGTTCCCTCTTCTGGCTTGCAGGCAGAATACTGTATATATATTTAATAATTACGTCTTTAAAAAAGATTCCAGTATGGATGAGAGTTTGTTTTGAGACTTCACACTTGAGTGAGTACCTATTTACAATTTATGACAGCTGGCAGAGATGTATTTTTCTCTTCTGAGTATATCATGACTGTTAGATTTCCCATGCACAAGTGGATGGCCCTATGCCCATAAATATAGGATCATCAGGAATTAGCCTAAATGGGTTATGTTTTAAAGCATTTCAATTTATGATATAGATATGGCAGGAGACCTATAGCATGTTCAAAGTGGTTTTGCCTAGTCTAAGTTATCAAGATAGATGATTTTCATCCATAATATTTTCAAAGAATAAAAGCAGTATGTTAAAGCAAAAAAATATGAAAAAATGACTCAAGAGCAACTAATGACATGGGAAGAGACAATACTGTGTAATTGAAGCAGTATCCTGAATGTAGGAAATCTCAAATCCCACCCTCACAATTATTCACTCTCTCTCACAAGTCCATAGCCACTCCCTCAAAGCCACACCTCCTAAGCATGCCCCTGCCTGTGAGATTATGGTCCAATTACATTTGAATCACCACATTCCAATCCCTGGTCCCCACAAGCTCATGACATTGTCGTAAATAACAAATGTATTCATTTCAACTTCAACAGTCCCCATAGCCTTTCACAGTCTCAACAATGTTTTGGACTAAATTTCAAAGTCTCTTCCGAGATTCAGGCAATCTTTTAATACTAATACCCTAGAAAATAAAATTAAAAAAAAAATGAACCACATAGTCCCAACATGCAATGACAGAGGATACACATTACCATTACAAAACATAGAGAAGTCATCATAGTGAAGACATACTGGAACAAAGGAAGATTGAAAACAAGCTGGGCAAATTCCAAACACTGTATGTTCATGTCTGATTTCCAAGCATTCTTCAGATCTACAACTCTGTTTTGCTTTGTTGACTATAACACACTTGGTTCCCTTGAGTAGGTCCCCCTTGCTGTTTGCTGCTCTATTCAGGAGGTTCCCCATGACTCTGTCATCTCTAACATATTGGGTTCTCCAAGGCAATCTAGGCTTCAACTCCATGGATTCATTCAATGGCCTTTCTACTAGGCCTTCATTCAGCAACATCCCTGATACATGCCCGGCCTTGGCAGCTTTATTCCATAAGTCCTTAGTTATATCTTTAACTCTAAAACCATAACAACATGGCTGAAGCTGCCAAGTTCTATTGTTTGCTATGGCTAGAAAATGGCCCCTCATTTGATTGTGTCTTCACCAGCTTTCTGTCTTTCACTGCATGAGCTTAGATATCTAGGAACTTTCTCTGTAGACCAGGGTGGTCTCAGTCTCAGAGATCTACCAGCTACTGTCTTCCAAGTGCTGGATTAAAGGTGTGCTCCACTACACCTGGCTCTAAGATTTTCTTTAGTTTCTTTGCACAAGCTGAAAAAATTACCTGGATGGGATCTTGACCTGATGTCACCACTTCCTTTATTCTATTTCCTAATCTATGTATCTCCTTGAACAAAAGATTTAGCTCCATTCCACTCCCCTGTAGCTCACTTTTATCCTCAAAGTTTACTTTTTGTATTTTACCCTGCTCAGCTTGATCCTTTTCATTAAAAATCTTCATTAGATTTACCATTAGAAGCAACACTACAGAGTCTATATTGGGTTGTCTTGTGATTTCTTTGGTCAATAGAATTCAAACAAAATTTTCACTTTAGCCTCACACAGACTCTTAGGACAATGGGAAAAGACAGGCATTTTCTTAACCAAAATATCACAAGAATGATCTCTAGGCAACATACAAAACTTCAACCTTCTGAAACCTCTTGAGTGAGCCCTTGACATTTCAAATAACACTTAGCACCTCTGTCCTCCACACTCCTACTAGTATGGCCCATTAAACAGTGCTTAAATCATTCTCCTACTTTTCTAATCTGAAGTACCAAAGTCCATATTACTCCAAACTCAAGCATGGTCAGGCCTATTACAACCATACCCCACTCACTGGTATAAACTTCTGTTTTAGTTAGGGTTTTTAATGCTGTGAAGAGATACCACGACAAGACAACTCTTATAAGGAAAACATTTATGTAGGGTGGCTTGCTTACTTTCCAGATTCAGAGGTTGAGTCCATTATCATCATGACAGCAACATGGTTTGCAGGAAGATGTGGTACTGGAGAATAGCTGATAGTCCTAAATCTTAGTGGTAACAGGAAATCAACTATCACTCTGTGGCACCCTGAGAATAGGAAATCTCAAATCCTGCCCCCACAGTGATACATTTCCTCTAACAAGGCTACAGCCATTCTATAAAAGCCACATCTCCTAATAGTGCCACTCCCTAGGAGATTAAAAGAGCCAATTTCATTCAAACACACACACAGACATAGACACAGACACAGATACACACACGAACACACACACACACACACACACACACACACACACACACACACTACCACATCACACCACACTACATCAATACCAAATAATCAACAACATCAGCAGAACAATCAAAACTTTAAAAACACCCAGAGGAAAAATGAGGACTACATGTTGAAATAGAGGTAAGGCTTTGCTTAATAGGACTTATTTCAGTCATAAAAATATGGCCAATAGTCAACAAGTGGAACCTTATGAAATTAAAATGCTGTGTAGAGCCACGAAAATCATTAACCATGTGAAGCAGCAGCTTGCAGAATGGGGGAAAATCTACAACAGTTATCGACTCAGAGACAATATGTCCCCAATATCTATGAGGAATTCAAAAAAAAAAAAATCAACACCACCAGGTGGTGGTGGTGCATGCCTTTAATCCCAGCACTTGGGAGGCAGAAGCAGGTAATTCTCCGTGAGTTCCAGGCCAGCCTGGGCTACAGAGCAAATTCCAGGACAGGCTCTAAGGCTACATAGAGAAACTCTGTCTCAAAAAACAAAAACAAAAACAAAAATTAACACTAAGAAAATAAACAAATGGAACCAAACTTGGGCTAAAGCACTAAACTATGTTACCAAAAGATAAAGACAAATATCTCATATGCATTTTTACAGTGTTCTTTGTCATTAAACATCAGGAAAATATCAATAAAAACTTATCTTACCCCAGTCAGAATAGGCATTACCAAGATAACAAAGGGCAACAAATGTTGAAAATATGTGCAAAGGATATCATATAAAGTATTGAGCTTCTCAATTAGGTTGTGTGGGACATCAGCAGGTCACCTTACCCATCATGGAGATACCTGTCCAGGCCACACAGGCATTCTGTCTTAGGTTGGTGAACGCTCCTCCTCCCAGGCATTACCCATCTCTGAATACTCATTATCATACAGGCTTAATCATGTGAGAGCAGCAGAAGTAACTGTTGCCAAAGATCTCTAAGTGGCACTGGGCTTGTAATCTGTGTGTTCAACACAGAAAAGACTAACAGAAGTTTTAACCCACCCATCACTGGTAGGCTAAAGGCAGCTGAGCCATTCCCTTCCTTAATGAGCCTTACTGCAAATTGGAGTCCCAAAAGCAAATGGAACTTGAGTTTGTAAATTTATAACATTCAAAGCCAATCAAAAGATATATAACTATTGATTTAAATTTGTCATTCCCAATAGAATGAAAAATTAGTTAACTGTGGTAGCTACTTTTGCTGTCAGGGTCTCCACTGTGTTAGCTGTAGTAACCAGTTATGAAATGGTAATCCCAGGAACAGTAGTAGCAGTGGTCATCACTGTTATAACAGCAACAACAGCAGCTATGATGTCAAATTCTCTTCTGGAGCAAGTGAAGCCCTCATAGTTTTAGAAGGTGTTATGTAGGCCTGTGGAAGATTGCCAATAATAATCTTACTCAGCTTTGGAAAATGTGACATATACTTCAACCTTACTTGATATGGTCATTGGTGAAATAGTGCCAATTGTAGTATGGAGGTAACCAATGATTTCCTGATTGGTATTGAAATCCATTCTACATGAGAAGACTTCTAATCTGATGCTGTCAACATGGTGAAAAGCCCACACAGGGGAGGGAAAAGGTCCCAGTGTAAAGCTATTGCTGTTGTTTGGTAAATGGGCAACATATATATATATATATGTGTGTGTGTGTGTGTGTGTGTGTGTGTGTGTGTGTGTGTGTGTGTATCTATAAATATGTCTTCTCAATAGCTATGTTTGTCATTATATACTACTACTATCATCACAGTCAATGAAGATTCTTCTTTCAGTGAGCAATGGTAATTGATGATGCTCAGAACTTGACAATGTGCTGAGAATTAGTTCCTGTTCAGTGCTCACAGTAAATGAAACATTTATTCCCACATCCATGTTTAGAAACTATCAATGAAGTAAGTATAGAACTGATGTAAGAGCCTGAAGATGGGGTAGAATGATGTGGATTATTGTCTTCTAGACATTACATGCCATAGACCACTTGAACTTACAATATCTGATTATTGCACAAAGCCTGGACAAAATTGGACCTATCAATAACTTCTCATATATAGGGGAGGTGCTACCAAACTTCCACCCATTGTTTGAGCAATAATAGTCAACAGAAGTTTGGGGAAGGGCTCATGAGACCCTATCCTTCCAGGATTTCTAGGTAGTTA
>NW_023411326.1:0-27025 GCF_903995425.1 Onychomys torridus
AAGAGAGATTCAGGATGTAAACATATCATGAAATATGTTTCTTTTATCCATGATAAATAATGACTGAAATTGTCCTCAGTAGGAATTCAGTTTCAATATTTGTCTTTAATATCATAAACTTTTAAAATATTTCAAATCATGAACTCACGTAGAAAACTCATACTGGAAAATAAAAGAGGCAAGAAAGAGTGGAAAGCAGGATGTAGAACAGAAATGTCAGTTATAATAAAAAAATTATTATTATAATATAAAAAATCACAAAAATATGGTTTTCCAGAATGAGGGACTATAGTGAAAGTTCAGAGCTCTGCAGATGAAGCATTTATATTTAGAATGTCATCAACCTGTCTTGTCTTTGTGCCTACATTTACCTGAGAAGAAGCCATCTGTTCTTCTCCTTTCTTATGGATTCTGTCAAGAAGTTTATTTGACAGTTTCAGCTTTCTGATGCTATTCTGTGGGCAAAGACAGCAGCACCTGCATTCCATGCTTCCATACTCAGAGACCCCAATTACTGGCTTTTGCCACAGCAGAGGTGCAGAAACCATGAATTTTTACTGACAGTTTCTCCTTTCCTGCTTTGAGTGAGTCCTTTATTCCTTCAGATCATGGAAAGCTCTAAAACCTGGATAGTTGGCTTCTGCTATATATTCTCCCACATTGTACTGTACACATACATTTTAAATTGAGTCTAAACACAGCAGTAAAAAGTTGTAGTGACCCTTCCTCTCATTCAAGTTCCCTGAGATTGTTAATTAAAAAATAACTGACAGCTGTATTGGAAACAGCAGACAGAATCTGAGGTGTATCCACAGCTAAAAGTATTTCTCACACTGGGTAAGCAATATATTTTTAAATTCCACCATTTTACAGTTTTCCAGTGAGACAAATGATTAGATTCTCATTTAAGTATATTTTAAACAGTGAAAAAGCTTCTTTTGGGTTCACTTGAAAATGATGTATCTAAATCATGGCATCCCTGCACCCAGTTTAATAGTTTTGATTGTTAATGAAGGAACTTGATCTCCAACAACCTAAATTTTCATTGTTGAGACTTTTTGACTATTTGTGAAATCAACATGAATATAAGTACACTTTGCCTACCAGTTCTTCATTAGTTTGTTATTTTTAAAAAATGTACTATATAACCATAGTATGTAGAACTGCACCAGCTCCCAGGGAAGTGATTATAAGCAGGTGTCAGAACAACTAAGGGGCATTGCAACTTCATGGTAAGGGTAGTAGGTAGCAAAGAGAAATGATGGAATAGACTGTTTGAATCAATTCACAAAATAAGAACAGAAAACAGAAGAAAAGCTGCCTCGTAGGATAACTTAATATGAACTTATGACTGGCAAATTCCATTTGGAAGTTTGTATTTCATTTAAACACTTCATCTTTGTATATAACACAGTGTACTTTCATAGAAATACTACTTTAAACATTATCCATTGACAGGAAAACATTCCATCCTTTTTCACAGTGCCTCTTTCTCAGAACAGTCTATAATTAATAAAAAGATACTGAGTGAGAGCTTAGTGGAGCAGGAGGTCCTAGTTGGATCAAGAACAGAAAGTGAGAACAGAGAATAACAAACCATTATGAATGAAGACCACATGAGAACAATGTAGGGCCCTGGAAATCCCAAGTTGGGTAACTGCCACCCTGCTTGCCTGACCTTGACCTTGATGTCCTCCCTATGCTGATTCCCTGTCAGTCTCCACCCTCCTGAATGCTTAAGGGAAGTTCCTTGTATGTGTTTCCTGCATTTGGTGTAAACAGCTTAGATGCAAAAATGTAGAATATTCAGTAGCGAACTTCTGCCCTCCAGGGTTCCTCCATTGTGCTGTAAGCCTGTATTTAAGGTTCTCTCCCTTCTTCAATAAAAGGCATTCAGCATCCCCTGGCATGAATGACCCGCTGTCTTTTATCTCTGTTTTTTCTATCCACAGCCCCTCGCTCGGACATGGTAAATGGGTGGTGGTAGCATGGGCGCTACTGCAACACAACAGGAAGAAACAAAATGCTAGAGAGGCCCCAGAGATCCACAATGATACCTCCACTGTAGACTAACAGCAATGTTTGAGAGAAAGCCTGAACTGACCTAGTCTGGTGATCACATGGCCAAACATCCTAATGGTCATGCTGGAACTCTCATCCAATAACTGATGGAAGTAGATGCAGAGATCCTCGGCCAGGCCCCAGGTGGAACTCCAGGAGTCCAGTTGGCGAGAAAGAGAAGGGATTGTATGTATGAGAATTGTTGAGACCAAGATTGCAACAGCACAGGGACAAATAGCCAAATGAATGGAAGCACATGAATTATGAACCAAAAGCTGTGCAGCCTCGAGGTGGATCAGGCCCTCTGGATAAGTGAGACAATTGAATTGCTTGAACTGTTTTGGAGGCATCCAGGCTGTCGGACCAGAACCTGTCCTTAGTGCATGAGCTGGCTGTTTGGAACCTTGGGCTTTCACAGGGACACTTTGCTCAGCCTGGAAGAAGGGGACTGGACCTGCCTGTACTGAATCCACCAGGTTTGAAATGAATCCCCAGGGGAGTCTTGGCCCTGGAGGAGATGGTAATGGAAGGGGAGGGGCTGGGAGTAGGTGGGGGCGGGGACAGGAGGGGGTAGGACATGGGATCACACGGATGATCTGTAAAATTAAAACAAAAATATAATGAATAACAACTAAAAAAGATGAAAAAATGCAAAAAAAATACTCAAAACAAGAAACTAAATAAATTAAAAATTATGCTCTGATAAAGATCCAATAAAAAATGTGTTGAACACTAGAATTCAAATAAAGCAAAAATTCTCATCTGATAAAAGTCTAATATCCAAAATATACATATTAAACACAAGAAGTCATAAAATGAACAAAATTTTCATGTGATACATGTCAAATATCATAAATATATTGTTGAACACAAAACATTAAATAAAAAATTCTCTCTGGAGATAAATATCTAATATCAAAAATATGGACATTGATCACATGAAAACAGATAAATAAAACCAAAATTACATCTGATTAAAGTCTCATATCCAAAATATACATATTGAACACAAGTAATTAGATAAAACAAAAATTCTCAATTTTTAAGTTCTAATACCAAAAATAAACACATTAATGCCAAGAAATAAGATAAATTAAACAAGAATTCTCATCTGATAAAGGTATAATATCCAAATTATATATATATTAAACACAAGAAATTAGAAAAACAGAACAAAAATTCTCATGTAATAAAGTTCTAATATTCAGAATATACTCACTGAACACAAGAAATCAGATAAATAAAACAAATATTATCAGATAAATAAAACAGAAATTATGATCAGATAAAGGGCTAGTATCTTAAATATACACATTGAAATCAAGATATTATATAAATAAAACAAATAGTCATCTGATAAATGTCATATCCAAAATATACATATTGAACACAAGAAATCAGATAAGTAAAACAAAAACACTTAACTCATAGAGGTCTAATATCCAAAATATATATATTGAACATAATTAGATAAATAAAACAAAAATTTTCACCTGATAAAGGTCTAATATCCAGAATATATATATTGAAAACAAGAAATCAGATAAATAGAACCAAAATTCTCATCTAATAAATGTGTAATATCAAAAACATTCACATTGAACACACACACACACACATAAAACACAAAACAAAATTATCAAGTGATAAAGGTTGAATATCAAAAATATATTTATTGAACACAAGAAATCAGATCTACAAAACAAAAATTCTCACATATTGAAGGTCTAATATCCGAAATATACATATGGAAGACAAGAAATCAGGAAAAGAAAAGAAAAGAAAATTTTCATGTGATAATGGTTAAATATGAAAAACATTCTTATTGAACAATACAAATTAAATAAAACAAAAATTCTCATTTGATAAAGGTTTAATATCCTAAATATATTGATTGAACACAAGAAATTAAATTAAACAAAAATTTTCACCTGAAAAAGGTCTATATAAACAATGTACATATTGCACACTAGAAAAAAAATACAATTCTCATCTAATAAATGTCTAATAGCCAGAGTATCCAAACTAAACATGAATATCAGAAAAACAAAAAATTCTCATGTAATAAAGATCAAATGTCAAATATATTCATATTGAAAACATAATTTTTCACTTGAAAAATTTCTAATATCCAGAATATACATATTGAACACAAGAAATCAGAAAAAGAATACTAAATCCTACTGTGATACAGGTCAATATCAAAAATATACTTTTATTTTTCTAATTTCTTGTCATGGCAGCAGTACCTGGTTCCCATTTTAATTAATAATTGGTGGAAATGAAGCTTAAGTAAAAAGGGACTAGAGAGCTGGTTTAGTAATTAAGAACTCTGTCTTGTGACAGTGAACTCAGGTTCTCTTTCTAGAACCCACATGCTAGCTACCCATTTACTGTAACTACAGTTCCTGAAATCTCCTGCTGTCTTCTGCCCTCTGTAAGTACTGTGCACTGACACATGCATGGAAAACATCCAGATAATTTGTTTTGTGATGTCAGAGCCCTCAGATAGTCAGCTGCCAGTGCTAATAAAAATGATGCCCCTATGGTCTTCCATGGAAGGAGCTGTGGCCTTCCAATGAGGCAGACTTCTTAGAGGAAAAAGCTGCTTCATTCTGAGGTTAATATAGTTAGTTCATTGTAACCATTTATCTAAGAACTGAACATACAGTGCTGTTCATTGACTTTTCTTGATTTTTTTCTGTATTATTGTTCTCTATTTTTTTCCTTTATGTCAGAATGGCATTGGTACAGTTATGTCTTAGAATGATCATCAAGATTGATAGGATGCATATGCTTCTAATCAATATATTTTTCAGTGTGTCATTTATTGATTTTCAGCTGAGAACTTGAGGTACAAGAGGAACCAGCCAGAGGCATTTCTTTCCATCATTTTTATAAGTTATATATGATTCTGTCTGGCATTGCAGTAAGAAAAACCCTAAATGTCTCTGCTTTTACATTGTGACCATGTTCAGAAGTGGATTTGGTTATTCATCTGCCTAGGAATAGAGAGAATTCTACATGAAGCTGTCCATACTTCCAACGTAAGGCATTTCAGTATTAAAAAGATGGATATTACACAGAGAATCTGTTTTATGTTGTCTTTGGTATTTTTAACTACAAAAAAGATTTGATCATAAAAGCTGTTGAGTTAAACAAATATGTAAATTTTAAAGACACCTTGACTTCAAAATTTGGATATAAGTATATGATGCTTTGGAAAAGATTCTCTGCTTTTTTTCCACAGAAAGCCGGAGGCCGTGGATTTGTTCCAGATTAAGATACATCAGGTTTGATTAGCCAAGACCACCTGAAAGGTCTCTGATGACACCATGGCCCAGATGATCCAACATCCACAATGATTTCAAGGCAACTGGTTCAGAGGTTTACCCTCATGGACTACTCCATAATCCTAAAATTTTCTTTGTGTCTCCATAACATACAGCGACCCCCTCCAGCAGGAAGTAGTAAGAGAAAACTATGCCCAGTTTCACAAAATTATTAAACTGGCTTTGGAGATGGAATTGGCTCACTCCTTCTCTAAACCCAGACATATTCCTAAAAAAAAAGGTTAAGAGATTCTTGTGTCCCAAATCAGAAGAGCCCTCTGATGTGGGACAGAAAAAAAAAACAGTATTTTTATTTAAATCAGGTTGATTATAAATGTAATCTCTTTCTAATAAAAAGGGGGCATATGATATAGATATAATAGGATGAAAGGGTAGATTAATGAACTTACTTTTAAAGAACAACAACTTGTTTAAAATGTCTTACATTGGTGTAGATTTTAGTCTATTGATACAAACTGAATTAATTACAAACAAAGTTAATTTTGTTACACTGTATATATATTTCTACTCTCAATTGAGGTGTTATGTTTATGAAACTCATTTAGATTGTAATGGATAATTAAGAAATACAGATCAATTAGTCTTCTATGATAGTTAAGCTTATAGTCATGTTAAGTTTTCTAGGTATACCTAGATATATTTCAGATAGACAGGTAATCTTCAAACACTTCAAAGGTCTACAGAATATGGCATTTAAAATATTTTAAAAATTTAGACTTTCTGGAAAGTGATACATGTCTGCTCCTGGCAACACTAATTTACTTCAGAGAGGAGGATGGGCACTGAAGACACTTCATATGGAGTTTATCTTCACCTTGGCAAAAATATCCATTTGGGCAAGAAACTGTTCTTGCCTGGACTGCTTGATTGACTGGACATGCAGGATACATAGAAAGGTGACCACTAAACTTTGCTTGACAAAATTGGTCCCACAGGTTCCTGCTTTTCAGAGGAAACTGCCAGAAATTCTACAGGACACTGAAAAAAGTGACCAAGAGACTCTGTCCCTGTGGGCTGAAGACAGATGCCCCAACTTTACAAAGGAACATTAGTTGACCGTCCATGCTGCCAGCTATCTCTGTCTACCTTGCAAGACTCCCGAAAGTTGCTTGCATCCTTCTCCCGGTTCTCAGGTAATAATATATCCTTCTGGGGTCTTTGATGTGGTTGAAGACTAGATAGTTGTAATTTCCTCAATTATGATAAAAGATAAGTTAAATATAAAACCTTAGACTCACAAATATAAGATAGATAGGATATCTTCTTTAATATTGTAACTGTAATACTTGCTTGATAATTGTTTTGTTATCTGTAATTTTACTATGTAAAAGTTAAAACCTTCCTTTTTAAAAAAAAAAGAAAAGGGGAAGTGCTGTGGATATCGCTCTGTATAAATAAAATGCTGTTTGGCCAGTGGCCAGGCAGGAAGTGTAGGTGGGACAAGAGAGAAGAGAATTCTGGGAAGTGGAAGGCTGGGGGAGTGGAGACAATGCCGGCCACTGCCATGACAAGAAAAATGTAATGGTAAGCCACGAGCCACGTGGCAAAGTATAGATTAATAGAAATGGGTTTATTTAAGATAGTAGAAGTAGATAACAAGAAGCCTGCCATGGCCATACAGTTTGTAAGCAATATAAGTTTTTATGTGTTTACTTGGTTGGGTCTGAGTGTCTATTGGCCTGGGAGGTGAGAGAGATTTGTCCTGACTGTGGGCCAGGCAGGAAAACTCTAACTACAAAAATCCACATACTTCCTTTGTTTTGGAAAAGCATGCTTTCCCTGCCTCGTGCAGGTAAGATTTTTTTTCTCATTTCTAGTATCTTGGTCATTGTGCTGGCTATTCTTGATAGTCTAACTGACTACTTCTGGAATTATCTAAAACCCAGAGATGGGGATACTGGTGAGAAATTTTTTAATGTTTTAAAATTCAAAACCAATCTTCAATCTTGATCATTTGTGGTGAAATTCACCTTCAGCAGCTTGATGGATGTGTACACTTTTAACCAAAGCATTCAGAAGGCAGAAAGAAGTTGGAAATTCCTGTGTTTGTAACTGGTCTGGACCATAGTATGAGTTCCTTTGCTACATAAAAAACTCTATCTTGAATACACCAAAAAAAAAAAAAATGAAGTCTTAAACAAAGTTTAAGATTCCCCTGTAATATGGATTGTACCTCAGAAGACAGCCTACATATATAAAATATGTTGAAGGATGATTCTCTCCCTTTGCCTGCTTCCCTTAGCACTGGCTACAAGTAGGAAGGCCTGGACTTGACTTTACAGGGTCCATCTTAGGGAAAAGGCCACCATCTGATACCACCTGCTATACTCAGTTCCAGGAAGGACCTCAGGATTGTGCCATGGCAACAAAAGTGGATAAAGAGCAGTCTCCTCTTGCAGACATCCTGTCTGTGGTTTATGGCCCTTGAAGATATCGAGATAATTCTGCTTAGCAGTCCAAATAATCCTGATCAGTGGGTTGTGGTTCCCAGCCAAAAGTCTAATCCCAATTATTTCAAATGTGGTTTTGCACCCAAAGTCTAAAACAACAGTGAAAAAAATCACTTTGCCACATTTCCTTCCTGCCCAATCCCAAGTTGCCAATTCCTGACTTGTGTTTTTTTCCTATAAAAACACTCTATACCTGGGTTTTTAGCTGCCACCACATTTCCTTTTGTCGGCCATGCAGTGTCCCAGGATAAACCTTAATAAAAGGATCTTAATGTGCTTGCATAGGAAACTGGTGGACTCTGGGGGTTTCACAAAATGGGTACAACAGAAGTTCCTTCCTGTACCAGAATTCTTTAAAAGCCTCTAGCATCTTCATGATGTTATCCTTAAGGTTGCTTTCTTCTGCTTCTTCCATTTTGTTATGTTCAAGGCTTGCTGTTGGAGGAGGGCTAGGTTCTGTTGATGCTGTATTGCTCATTATTTTGTTATATGTACTTCTGCCTTGATGTCTGCCCATCTCCTTGTGGATTCATTCTTGGTCTTAACAGCAATCTTGGTCCTGTCATAACTGACAGATTGAGTGTTTCAGTTATCCTCACTTGGTTCAATGAGAGGTAGCAGATTCTGCTTCTCAGAAAGCCACTCTTGGTCTAATCAGGGCTGGCAGATTCCCTATCTCCTGAATTTACTCTTTGTCTAATATCGACACTTTGTACAATGAGAGCTCTTTCTTTCTCTGGGCAGGGTGGTGGCTCTCTGGGCTAGATTGGAGCTCTCTGGGCAAGATGAGAGAGTTCCCTTGGCTATGTGGGAGCTCTCTGGGTCAGATAGGATCTCCGGGCTAGATGGAGGCTGGGAGCTGGTCACTAAGTGTCAGGAAGTGGCAGGAGTCTCAGCGGCTGGATGTGGGGGCAGGGTGTGCAAAATCCAGAGTCTACTGGGAGTCATGGAGAAAGGGAAACTTCCCATGGGAGTCCCACCCAATGACCGGCAACTAGGTCCAAGTAGGGTGGTCTTCCCCGGGAATTGCTGGTGACCAGGGATGAGAACTAGGGGCATTCCTACCTAGGTATGACCCCAGACACTCTCCTCTGGTCTGGCTGGGGGCTCTGGGCTGCATGGGGGTCTGTGGGATGGTCCCTAATTCTCAGGAAGTGTGGGGGTCTCAGGAAGATGGGTGTGGGGGCAGGGCATGTAGAGTTTAGGATCTGCATTGGGGAGTCTCTGGTCCAGATGGGAGCTCCAGGCTGGATAGGAGTTGTGGGCTGGTCTCTAAGTCTCAGAAAGTGGCTATGGTCTTGGGTGGATAGGTTTGAGGGCAGGGCATGTAGATTGCAGGGTCTGCTGGGGGATCATGATGAAGAAGAACCTTCCCATGGTGGCCCCACCAAGCATAAAGAGCAATACAGCATCACCAGAACAGAGCCATCCTCCAACAGTTATCTATTTTTGCTGTGTCTTAGTTTGTTTTTCTTTTTCAGAGCTGAGGACTCAACCCAGGGCCTTGTACTTGCTAGTCAAGTGCTCTACCACTGAGCTAAATCCCTAACAACCCATCAGTTATCAAATGGAAGTGGTATATAAGCACTTGAGCCCATGCAGGTTTTGGAGGCACCAGCAACAAACATCAATAAGTTGACCAAACGTGTTTGGTTTCTACACTTGTTACAATACTTTCAGCTGCCAAGTATTCACCTCTAGGCTCATTGGTGTTTTACCTAAGACGGGTTGACTGAGGAAGAGAAGACTAAAGCTTGGTTTAGTGACAGAAGTGGACAGCTGCAGCATTTCCACTCCATTCTGGGACAAGCCTGAAAGATACTGGTAATGGGGAAATCTTCACTGTGGGCAGTACACAGGGTCATACAGTTTGTTTGGGAGGAGACATGGGCCTAATGTGCAAATAGTCATTGATTGATGGTCTATAGTCAATGGACTGGATGGGTGAAGACTTGGAAAGAACAAGGTTGTAAAGAGAAAGACATGTGAGGAAGAAGTATGGGCATAGATCTCTATACATGGCAAAGAATGTGAAGATACATGTGTCCCATGTAAAATGTTCACCAAAAGGTGACTTCAGCTGAGAAGGAGTTAAATAATCAAGCAGGTGGGATGACTGTCTATGGACAGTCAGCTTCTCTCTTCAGCCATTCCTGTCAATGCCCAATGGGCCCATGAACAAAGAGGCCATGATGGCACAAATGGGATGTGTGCATGGGCTGAACAAAATGAACTTCCACTCACCAAGGGTATTCTTGGTACCCCTGCTACTGAGTGCCAGATCACCCAACAGCCCATCAGAGATCATCACTGATACTAGATATGACACCATTTTCTGGCATGACCAGCCAGCAACCTTGTGGCAGGTTGAGTACATTGGACCACTTCCTCTGTAGAAAGGACATTTCTTGGTCCTTACTGGAGTAGAAACTTATTCTGATTATGGATTTTCCTTTCATACATGTAATGCTTCACAAAACAACCATGAATGGATTTACAGAATTTCTTACCCACAGATATGTTATTCCAGAGTCCTGTTTCAGACCAAGGAACTCAATGAACTACCAGAGAAGCACTACAGTAGGCCCATGCTCATGGAATCTACTGTTTTTTCCTTATAAAAGAGAAGAATACCTCCTGAAAGAGCAATGGGACAAGAGAGGAAAGAAGACCAAGCAATAAAGAAAGACAGTGTCAGTCTGAGTGGCGTGAAGGTCTCTTTTATTGCAAAGGGAAGCAAGCTTATATACTGGTGGATATGAGGGGAAGGGAGGGAGATGGAAAATTGTTAGAAAAGAGTCAGGATGAGGTCATTTTGGTCCAAAGCTTGAGCAACCAATCAATCAATTAGAAAAGGGTTAGGGTGAGGTCTCTTTGGTCCAATGCTTGAACAACTGATCAATCAAACATATTCCAGGAATTTAATCTAAAAGTACATTTTGTGGTTTTTCTGGGAACGATTGTTTTGCAAGTCAATGGGTGCAGTTATGCCAGATCATCCAAGCAAGAAAGGTCGAGGCACAGTTATCCAATTTTAGGTTCCCAACATAAATTGAGTCTAAAAAAAGCAGTAAGAACTTGTAGTGACCCTTCCTCTTATTCCATTTCCCTGAGATTGTAAATTAAAAAATAACTGACACCTTTATTGGAAATAGCAGACAGAATCTGAGGGGTAGCCACACCTAAAAGTATTTCTCAACTGGGTAAGTAATATACTTGCCTACATCAAAGGCCCAGCAGGAAATTGATGCCACACAAGTGTCTCCAATGAAGCATTCCCTTTAGTTTCCACAATCCATTCTTAAATTCCAACATCTTACAGTTTTGCTGTCAGACGAGTAATTAGATTCTCTCTTTAGTATATTTTAAACAGTGAAAAAGGTTCTTTTGGATTCACTTGCAAATGGTTTATCTAAATAATGGAATTATTGCATCCAGTTTAATACTTTTGTTTGTTAAGAAGACACCTCACATCCAATCACCTAAATTTTCATTGTTGAGACTTTTTGACTATTTGTAAAATCAACATGAATATAAGTACACTTTGCCAACCAGTTCTCCATTAGTTCATTATTTTTTAAAAATGTACTATATAAACATAGGATGTAAAATTGCATCAGCTCCCAGGGAAGTGAGTATAAGCAGATGTCAGAACAACTAAGGGGCATTGCAAGGTCATGGTAAGGGTAGTACTTAGCAAACAGAAATGATGGAATAGATTCTTTGAATCATTTCACAAAACAAGAACAGAAAACAGAAGAAAAGCTGCCTCATAGGATAATTTAATATGAACTTATGAGTGACAAATTCCATGTGGAAGTTTGTATTTCATTTGAACACTTCATCTTAGTGTATAACACAGTATACTTTCGTAGCAATACTGCTTTAAACATTATCCAATGACAGGAAGACATTCCATCTGTTTTCATAGTGCCTCTTTCTCAGAACAGTCTATAATTAACAAATAGATACTTGAGCACCTATAGAATCTTTCTCATTCATATGAGATGACTCATTTCCATTTTCAGTAGGACATGGGTATGCATATATATATATATATACATCAAATGAATATATTTTGCATTAATGCAGAGAATATATTTTGAAAAAATAAGGTGAGAAAACAGTGGAAAGCAGCACACACTCATGTGACATGGATTCAAAAAATTTACCTTGACAACTGCATCAGAAATAGAAAATAAAAATAAAAACAAAACCTTGTAAAAACTGTGAGGTAATGTAAATGTTTGGTATCACCAAAAAAGAAGCATTTGTAAGAAAACAGGCAAGAAATCTCACCTCCATACATACATTTACCTGAAAAAAAGCCATCTCTCTTTTCCCTTCTGTCTGGATCCTCTCAGGAAACTTTATCTCAAAATTTCACCCTGATAATATTTTGGTTTCAAAGCAAAAACAGCGTTGTGTACTTTCTACCACACTAAGAGACTAGAAGGAGGATAAAAAACTCACTCTCTGTGCTTTAATGGAGCAGAGAAGTAGAACAACATGAGCTCCCAGAGGGAGACAAAACTGAACGTTCTACTTTCATGCATTCAGGTAGGTAGACTGCTTGGCCAGCATGAATGACTTTAGTACAGACCTGGCAACATGGTTAAATTGACTTGCTAGAGCTAGCAGAATCAGGTGGGCATTTCAAATTGAGGCTAAGCACAGCTGACATTGAGAAGCATTAAGGGCACTCACGATCTCATTCTCTGAGGTAGTTGATTACAGTTGAATATAATGAGCCTTCCATAGAGGATAACACACAGTATCTGTGGGGTATCTCAGATGAAAGTAATTCTTGAACTGGGAAAAAAAATCTAGTTACTTGTGTCCAAGAAGCATGAAGGCAATGTATTTCCCTCTAAAGTCTCCAATGACTTTTCCCTTTGGTTACCATAATACTATCTATAGTAATATTCTGCAAATTTTGCCATGAGAACCATGATTAAAACTTTTCACAAAGTTATTTTCACAATAACATCACATCACCTAGGAACACTTTTAAGTAATTATGGGTGAGAAATGAGGAGACAGGTTCTGGTGGTGCCTGCCTTTAACCCCAGCATTCAGGAGGCAGAGGCTAGTGAATCCCTGTGTGTTCAAGGACAACCTGGTCCACAAAGTGAGTTCCAGGACAGAGGCCAAAAGCAACACAGACAAAACCTGTCTTGAAAATTCAAAAAAGAAAGAAAGAAAAAAGAAAGAAAAATCAGAAGAAACAAGTGGTGTTTTTAAAGTATGTGAGTTCCTTAGAACCCTCTAATACCTTAAGATTTTGGTGAAATACACTGATTTCCATCATTTAACATCATTTTTTGGCAACTTTAATATATATTGATGGTTAAGAAAAGCCCTCCTACATAAGGCTCATTTGCAAAACAGAACTTTATTAATTTAATTATAAGAGGAATTCATGGAACACTCCCTGGAAATGACATTGACTACATAGAAATCTGGCACATCTGGCACAATTTGACTTCCTGTGTTGCCCTGAAACAGACACATTTCCATTCATGGATGTAATTCAGGGAAACACTCTGAGAGCAGGACAAACATATGCTCCACTAGGCTTTATTTAAATGCTGTCTTTTTTCTGCTAATTAACTGGGATCTCCACGTTGGTCAGACTGCCATTAGAAGTCATTTCTAAGACAGGAATTATCTATTCATCACAAATCCTTCCTGCCTTTTCCCTTTAAGTTTCTTTTTATTGATGGCTCCAAATATTACTTCTTTGAGGAATGGAAAAAAAAAAGGTCATCTGAATTTTTTTCAGTACGTTGGAAACAAAAAACTTGGTGTACTATAGTTGAAATTTTAATAAAAAAGAACAATATTCCTGTGTACCTACATGTAAATAATATTGCACATGATTAAAATTAGAAACAGGGTAAAGCAGGTATGCAGTGAGCAGTCTTACATTTTCAAGTGAATAATTCAGTGTAGAAACCTACCAGTTCCTTGTACCTTAGTATTCAATTACTACACTTAATAGACATAATTAAGAGAAAACAAGGTATGATTGACTTAACTTGTCCCATAATGGTACTTCTCCTTAACATGTGATAAAGTCTTTTGTCATTCAGACCAAGTGTTTTGTAAAGACAGAGCTAACTCCCTCATACTGCACAAAGGTGCTACAACACAGAAACACACACACCACACAAACCTGTGTACATGCAACATTAATAAAACAGAAGCCCTATACACTATTCTATACTGTTGAATTATTGTACTTATGGAGCCCTCTGCTTACCTGCATAATTGTGATCTATAAGTTCTGTTATCTTGTGAAAAATCCTCCATTTTGTTTCAGGTCTTTGAATATGACTTCCAATCTTGATCATACCCAATTCACAATGTAACAATTAGAAACAGAGAGGACAGCATAAGTTATGAAATTCAGTTGATCTTGGCTGTGTTTCACACACTCTCCTGTCACGATCAGTAAATAAGTCTAATAAAGTTCACAAGATCCATACTCAGAGGAAAACTGGCATTGCATGAGAGAAACCACACAACGCACACTGAACCCTAAAAGAACTGCTTGATGATATCACAGCTGTTTAGAGGAAAAAGAATTCTGTGCAAAAATAAGATAAACAAAATATTAATAATCAGAGCAGAATGATCATCTATTTTATGAACATCGAGATAAATTTGAGGGACACAGATAAATTTGAGGGACACAAAACAGAAAATTATAAAATGGAATAGACACAAGTGAGGGAGGCAGTAGAATAACCTGAGAGAACTCTCATCCAACCACTGATGGAAGTGGATACAGAGATCCTCGGTCAGGTCCCAGATGCAGCTCCAGAATACCAATTGGCAAGAAAGAGGAGGAATTATATGAGTGAGAATTGTTGAGCCCAAGATTGGAAAAAGCACAGGGACAAATAGCCAAACTAATGGAAACACATGAATTATGAACCAAAAGCTGTGGAGCCCCCAACTGGATCAGGCCTTCTGGATAAGTGAGACAATTGTATAGCTTGAACTGTTTGGGAGACACCCAGGCAGTGGGATGGGGACCTGCCCTTAGTGCATGAGCTAGCTGTTTAGAACCTGGGGCTTATGTGGAGACACTTTGCTCAGCCTGGAAGGAGGTGTCAGGACTTGCCTGTACTTTATCTACCAGTGTGAGCTGAATCCCCAGGGGAGTCTTTGCCCTGAAGGAGATGTGAATCAGGGGAGGCGCTAGGAGAAAGTTGAGGTGGGGGTGGGAGAGGAGAACACAGGCGAACCCATGGCTGATTTGTAAAATTAATACACAAATGGATTAAGAAAATGTGGTACATATATACAATGGAGTACTACTCAGCAGAGTAAAACAATGACATCATGAGCCTGGCAGGTAAATGGTGCCCCAGTGAGTGGGGTTTCAACAGGGGTGACTCACCTGTGGGAGCGAATGAAAGGAACAGGGGACATGAGAGATGACAGCAAGACAGGATACTGATCAAGCTGCAAATTTTATTTTCCTAAGCAAGGATTATGTATTATAGGAGGGGGGAGGGCAGGAAGGAGGTAAGGGGGAAGGGCATACAGAAAGTGGAAGGGGTGCAAGACATGGGAGATGTGCAGATCATGCAACTGCAGGATCTTGGCTAAGGTCACTGGTCAGGGGCCATTTTTTCTGTTGCTAGGATACCTGACCATGGAATGCTCTTTACATTTGGTTGTCATGGCAACTGACTGTGGAATGTTCTTATCTTTGAGGGCCCCTGGTTAGTATACAGGTGTTACTGCTCTTGTTGACTTGTTCTCTGGCCTAGCTAGTACTTTTCCATGGTTCATGTTTGGTTCCTGACATCTTAGTCCCTGACAAAATGGATTGATCTAGAAAAAATCATACAGACTCAAAAAGACAAACATGGTATGTACTCACATATAGGTGTAGTTGGAGATCTTCTCTCCATGTGCCACCAATCCCCCACAGTCTCACAACCCCCATATAAAGTAATCACTAAGATGCTTATATTATTTATAAACTGAATGGCTGTGGCAGGCTTCTTGTTATCTACTTCTATCTTAAATTAACACATTTCTATTCATCTATAGCCTGCCATGTGGCTCGGGGTTTACCTGTACCTTACATCTCACTTGTCAGGGCAAGATCTGGCAGCACTCTCTGCCTCAGCCTTGCTGTTCCCAGAATTCTCTTCTCTGCTTTTCCTGCCTATACTTCCTGCCTGGGTACTGGCCAGTCAGCATTTTATTTACACAGAGTGATATCCACAGAATTTCTCCTTCTTTTTTTTTTAAAGGAAAGTTTTAACTTTTACATAGTAAAATTACATGTAACAAAACAACTATTAAGCAAGAATTACAGTTACAATAATAAGGAAGACATCCTATCTATCTTATATTTGTGAGTCTAAGGTTTCATATCTAACTTATCTTTTACCGTAACTAACGAAAATTGTAACTATCTAGCTTCAACCACATCAAAGTCCTCAGAAAGATATAATATTACCTGAGAAATGGGAGAAGGATGCAAGCAACTTTCAGGAGTCTTCCAGGGTGGACAGACACAGCTGACAGCCTGGAAATTCAGTTAATGTTCCTTTGTAAAGTTGGGGCATCTGTCTTCAGCCCACAGGCTAGAGTCTCTCAGTCACTTCTTATAGTGTCCTGCAGAATTCTGGCAGATTCCTCTGTGAAGCAGGAACCTGAAGGACCATTTTTTCAAGCAAAGTTCAGTGGTCACCTTTCTATGGGTCCTGCATGTCCAGTCGATCAAGCAGTCCAGGCAAGAACACTTTCTTGCCCAAATGGCTATTTTTGCCAAGGTGAAGACAAACTCCATAAGAAGTGTCATTGATGCCCATCCTCCTCTCTGAAGTAAATAGGTGCTGCCAGGGGTAGACATATCTCACAGTCCATAAAGTCTAATTTTTAAAAATATTTTATATGCTATATTCTGTAGGTCATTGAGATATTTGAAAATTACCTATCTATCTGAAATATCTCTATGTATACCGAGAAGAATTAACTAACATGGCTATGAGAATGGTAATGATAGATGACTATTAATCTGTTTTTAATTATCTATTACAATTTTAAATGAGCTGTAGAAACATCATACTTTAAACAAGAGGAGAAATATACATACGGTATAACAGAATTAACGCTAAGTTTGTATCAACAGACTAAAATCTATACCAATGTAAAATATTTTCAACACGTTGTTGTTCTTTAAAAGTAAGTTCATTAATCTACCCTTTCATCCTATTATATCTATATCATATGTCTTTTTTTTTCTTTAGAAAGAAATCACATTTATAATCAACCTGATTAAATAAAAATATTGGTTTTTCTCTGTCTCACACAAGAGGCCTCTTCTGATTTGGGACAAATGAATCCTTTAATCTATTAACAATATGTCTGGGTTTAGAGAATGAATGAAGCCAATTCCATCTCCAAAGCCAGCTTTGTGAATTTGGGTGTAGTTTCTCCTACTACTCCTGCAGGAGGAGGGTGCTGTATCTGATGGGGACACAAAGAAAATTTTAGGATTATAGAGTAGTCCATTAGGGTGAACCTCTGAGCCAGTTGCCTTGAAACCATTGTGGATGTCGATAATCTGGGCCATGGTGTCATTGGGGATCATTCAAGGGGTATTGGCTGGTTAAATCTCATGTATCTTAATCTGGAACAAATCCATAGGCTCTGGCTTTCAGTGGAAACAAAAGCAGAGACTCTTTTCCAAAGCAACATATCCATACATCCAAATTTTGAAGTCAAGATGTCTTTCAAATATAAAGATTTGCTAATCTCCACTTCCTTTACAATCAAATCTCTCTTTTCAGTTAAAAATACCAAAGGGAAAAAAATCGAGCTTCTCTGTGTAATATCCATCTTTACATGGCTCTGCCTCCCAAGTGCTGAGAATAAATGTGTGCACCATCACCATCCACTCTCTGCTATGGCTTGCTCAGACCCCAAGGCAACTTTATTAATATACAAATAAAATATCACTATAATATATATTCAGATTTCCTTTGGTATGAGTTTTTTCACATCCACAAAGTCTAATGTTATATTCAAATACTTTCAGAGACCAACTATACACTAAAAGTTTTACAGTTACAGAGTTGCTCTGTGTTTTGACTAGGCAGTGCCACATTGATTATATTCATAGGGTTTCTCTCCAGTATGTGTTTTTATATACTTGAAGATGACTGGGCTGTGCAAAGGCTATTCCCCACTGTTCAAATTCATAGTGTTTCTCTCAATTATGTGTTCTTTCATGAAATTGAAGAGCACTGTGATAAGCAAAGTCTTTACCACATCAATTACAATTGTATGGTTTCACTCCAGTGTGTGTTCTTTCATATCTTTGAAGATCAGAGTAACAAGCAAAGGCTTTACAACACTGATTACATTAATAGGGTTTCTCTCCAGTATGTGTTCTTTCATGCCTTTGAAGATGACTGTTTCGAGCAAAGGCTTTATCACACTGATTACAATTGTGTGGTTTCACTCCAGTATGTGTTCTTTCATGCCTTTAGAAGACCAGAGTGAAAAGCAAAGGCTTTACCACATTGATTACATTCATAGGGTTTCTCTCCAGTATGTGTTCTTTCATGCAACTGAAGAGAATAGTGAAGAGCAAAGGCTTTACCACACTGATTACATTCATAGGGTTTCTCTCCAGTATGTGTTCTTTCATGCCACTGAAGAGAACAGTGATGAGCAAAGGCTTTACCACACTGATTACATTCATAGGGTTTCTCTCCAGTATGTGTTCTTTCATGCAATTGAAGATAATAGTGATGAGCAAAGGCTTTACCACACTGACTACATGCATAGGGTTTCTCTCCAGTATGTGTCCTTTCATGCCTTTGAAGAAGACTGTTTTGAGCAAAAGCTTTACCACACTGATTACATTCAAAGGGTTTCTCTCCAGTATGTGTTCTTACATGTAATCGAAGAGCACTGTGTCGAGCAAAGGCTTTACCACACTGATTACATTCATAGGGTTTCTCTCCAGTATGTGTTCTTTCATGCAACTGAAGAGAATAGTGATGAGCAAAGGCTTTACCACACTGATTACAATTGTGTGGTTTCACTCCAGTATGTGTTCTTTCATGCTTTCGAAGACCAGAGTGAAAAGCAAAGGCTTTACCACATTGATTACATTCATAGGGTTTCTCTCCAGTATGTGTTCTTTCATGCAATCGAAGATCCCTATGATGAGCAAAGGCTTTACCACACTGATTACAATTGTATGGTTTCACTCCAGTATGTGTTCTTTCATGCTTTAGAAGATCAAAGTGATGAGCAAAGGCTTTACCACACTGATTACATTCATAGGGTTTCTCTCCAGTATGTGTTCTTTCATGCCTTTGAAGATGACTGTTGTGAGCAAAAGCTTTACCACATTGATTACATTCAAAGGGTTTGTCTCCAGTATGTGTTCTTACATGTAATCGAAGAGCACTCTGTCGAGCAAAGGCTTTACCACAATGATTACATTCATAGGGTTTCTCTCCAGTATGTGTTCTTTCATGCAATCGAAGATCCCTATGATGAGCAAACGCTTTACCACACTGATTACAATTGTATGGTTTCACTCCAGTATGTGTTCTTTCATGCAATTGAAGATAATAGTGATGAGCAAAGGCTTTACCACACTGACTACATGCATAGGGTTTCTCTCCAGTATGTGTCCTTTCATGCCTTTGAAGATGACTGTTTTGAGCAAAAGCTTTACCACACTGATTACTTTCATAGGGTTTCTCTCCAGTATGTGTTCTTTTATGTACATGAAGATGAGTAGGATGTGCAAAGGCTTGACCACACTGATAACGTTCACATGATTTCTCTGTAGTAAGACTTTTTTCATGCCTGCAATGTTAATTGAAACATTTAATACCTTTGCCACATTTATTACAATGTTGAGTCTTTTTATTTCTGTGAATTAATTTTACAATTCTGTTGCAATATAAAGAATAATATTATCTTAATATTTACAGGTTGTGTACATTCAGGTTGTTCCCCTGCATAAAAGATGTCTTTTCATATTTGAACATGACTGTGATAGTAAAAGCTTTACTACCAGGCTCATATTTATGGCATCATTTTTTTCTGAGATTTTTTCAAATATTTGAAGAGAACCTGGAGAATTCAGACATTTACATCACTTACTTTATTGATACTTTTTCCTATATAGTGATTATTGCTACATTTTCAAAGTAAACCAGGACAAACTGAAGCATTTATACAGCCCAGTAGGTCTTTTCTGTGGTGTGTTTTTTGATCTATTCCAAATTAAGCTGGGACACCAAATTTTTGTAAACTTGAATCTCATTCAACAAGTTTACTCAACAAGGGACTACTACATGTCTTGTAATTGTTCTGAGATTGAGAGATGAACATTACTTCTTTTCCTATCCTTATGTTCATATGGCTGGTATCCAAACTGACATAAGATATAACTATTAAAGAAAGAATAACAAGGTTTCCACATTTTATTTACAGCTGGACTTTCTTTTCCCCATCAACATGTGGTATAAGGATTAATATTTCTCTATAACACTTCCCCTCAATTCTTGACTCTAACCACCTATCTAATTAAAATTAGCAAAGATGAATAACTCTTTGAGTAACAAAGTTTTTACTATGGATTACTTGCTTATTAAAAGGTTGTGAACATATTCTTATCATACATTCAGTGAGTATAGCTTTTGTAATTTGAATAGTATGAAACTAAATGGGTTGTCTTTTGTACAGCCTAGCTCTGATGAAGTTATTATTCAAATGATTCCTTTAAAGTCATTGATTCCTTGTCTTCCATCTTAAAAGAATCACTTCCAAACACAATTCACTTACCTGCCATTGAGGTATGTGTGTTTATGATCATCAATGTGTTTTAAGCTGTAATTGTTTACAATGTTTCATTTTCTTAACATTCCAGATAGTTAAATATATCCAGAGGCACATTTGTATCAGCTTGCACACACAAAAAAATTACCTTCCATGTTTTTGAGAACTTTGACAATGTTCTTCAACTTCAAGATCTTCCCAATTGTAGCCTAAAATATCAAACAAGGAAATGTCTGGAATATTACAGGGAACTGAATAATTTACATTACTATCTTTAGTGATCCTTAGAACTAAGCCTGTTTTATTCACATCATTCTTCCTCATCCTCAATCAGAATTACAGAAGTGCATCAATAATCAAGAAACTGTTGTTTCCTTATTTAAAAAGTGAAGAAAAATGCACAGTTTTACCTATAGCATTGAGGTTCATATATGTCTCCAGCATCACATCTTTGTAGAGATTCCTTTGTGAAGGATCCAATAAAGCCCATTCTTCATGTGTGATGTCAACATGCACATCGTTATATGTCACTGTATTCTAAAATATGCCATATATAAATATGCCATCCACATGTATAAAACTGAAAGCATGATAAGATATACTACATGTGAGCTTATTTCACAATATAGTCATACAATTCTGGTGATTGCTACACATATTCTGTAACTCAGATGTTACAATGAAATCATCAAGTTACTTTACAAAGAAACTGAATAGAAAGTTTACCTCTATTGTTTCTGAATGCTTTGAACAGGATATCACCTTGCAAGAAAAATGCCTATTAACAGAGATAGAGAGACAAGCAAACACTTCAACAGTACTGAGCATACATCTGAGAAATTGTATGAACATTTGTTGACAACAAAGAAAGTTTGTAAGCTGGGTATATCGGTTCATGCCTTTAATCCCAGAACTTAGAAGGTAGAAGCTGGTATATGTGTTTTTGAGGTGAAAATTAGCCTAGTCTATGCAATCAGTTATAGGACAGCAAGAATTAAATATGAAGAACCCATATGCCCTGCAAACTTCCATTCAAACAAACAAAAAAGATGAGATGAACTCAGAGATTTTTATTTACTGAAGCTCCTACAAAGAGTTTGGCATTCACTCCAGTTCTGTATTCATCTTCCAGAAACCTGAATTGCTCCAGTTTAACCTATACTTTAATAAATCTTACTAAAAGCAACTATGCATTTAAACAGTTACAAATAGAAAGAAGATAACATTAGCAATATCAATGATGATCATAAATAATCAACAAAGGGAAGGAGAGATGGCTCAGAAGTTAAGAGCTCTTACTGGTCTTTCATATAGATGGTTTCAATTGTCTGTACTTATATGAGGGAATACCACAACTGTTCATTATTCCAAGCTTGTGGGTTCTAAGACTCTCTTTGGACTACTGTGAGGACAGGTGTACATGTGGTGAATATCCATCTATATGGACAAAAAGAATAATATTCATTAAAAAAAAGCATCAAAAGAAACACAAAAACAAGAAGAATGTCATACAATTGTAATCTAATGACTCAGAAGGCCCAGACACTACATCTAGGAAGAGAATGGTATCTTCTGCTGAATTTCAAAATTGAAACTGGGGGGTAAAGCTCAGCAATACAGCATATTCTTGACATGTACAAAAACATATACTTCAGGACCATCAGCCAATAATATATATTTTTAAAAAAACCTTGAATGATGAACAAACTTTAATCTCAGCATGTGGGAGAAAGCGTCAAGTGTATCTGAGTTGGAGGCCAACTTGGAGTTACTCTGTCAAGGCTACTCTGTCAAAGCTTTTCTTCAGGAAAAAAAAAAAGGAACAACATTTTTTTTTAAATCAGGCTAGCAAAATGGCTTAGCATTGAATACCAATTTCATCAGTTTTTTTTTTTTTTATGTTATTTAGTGTTACTATCTATACTGGTGATTAAGTAATAACTGTGCAAGAAGGAAGCTGGCTAATTCATTTCAACCACAACATGGTAGAAACATAGAAAAGGAAATTGGTTGATGCTTTAGAAACATTTACAACCATTTACAACCCCCAATGAGACATTTTATTCAGAAACATTCCACAAGTACCCCAAAGAAAGTCACCAAGGAGAGACAAATGTTCAAATACCACATTCTATCTGGGAGTTTTTCATTCAGTTGACTAGATTCTCACCCATGTCACTATAGTCTCAAGGGTTATCAATGAAGAAAAATGAATTTAGTCATTTAAATACTTCTCAAAGTCTGCAAAAAACCATACACCGTTGGAATGTCTAAAGACTTAGACCATAAAAACTATTTTCCCAGCTGTGTGTTGTAGTGCACTCTTTTAATAATAGCAATCATGACACACAGGAAGGAAGATTGCTGTGAGATTCACAGCCTGTGCTACATATTACACACACACACACACACACACACACACACACACACACACACACAGTTAAAGAACAAAACTTAATAAAATAGAAGTATAGGAACATCAAAAATTGTAAGAATTCAATACCTATGAAAGTCATTTCAAGTGTCTGCCACTGGTACCCATAGAACCATTTCCAAAAATATGTGTGGCCAAGCATGCAAGCATATGCCATCAATCCCAGCCACTGAGGGAAACTGAATACTTGTTGGTGGGCCTCCACCACACCATGTGACCTGAACTGCCCACCATGAGTGGGGTGTTATAAAACCCACCAAGTCATAAAGGACAAAGTGTACAACTCCATTTTGTTATCAAATGGAAGTAGTATACAAGTGCTTTGGCCCAATCAGGTCTTGAAGAAACAAGAAAGCTATATGAAAAAGTTGCCCAAATGCCTATGATTTCTACTCCTGTTACAAGGCCTTCTGCTGTCAAGCATGCACCTATAGGCCCATGGGTTATTTCCTGTGTTTGGTTGAATAAGTTAGAGAAGACTAGAGTCAGTTGATGGTCCTGTATCTTATGCAGGTACCACCCAGAAGTGGACAGTAGCAGCATTTCAACACCATTTTTGGATAAGCCTGAAAGATGTTGTTGAAGGTTGTAGGGGGCCCAAAAGAGCTTGAGTACACAGCTGCCATGAAAGGTTTAGAGAACCAGGTACTGCTGCCATGACAGGCATACTGGTAGACAAAAATTGGTTCCATAAACTGACACCACCCAGGGATCCACACAAGGATGGGCCAGCAACTGAGGGAGAGTACCTGACATTCCATACATTCCATAAAAAAAAATCAAGATTGCCAGATGTCTGGGTGAGGGTGTCTGGCCACCTAGACCTGGAACAACTGACAGTTGTGATCTGCCATGGGAGCACTAAGAATTAAATCCAGATCTTTCAGAGACTAGTCAGTGTACTTTAACTACTGAGCCATCTTCCCAGAACCATCATTCAGTCAGTTAACTAGAATTCTAAATGGTTGCTTTAGAACTGGAGACAGAGTTTACTTTCTCGATCCCAGGTGATTGGAACATCGAAATTTGAGTTTCCATTTTAAGTATCAATTTAATTAATATGTAAATTTGAATAGATTAAAGATTGAACAAATAAGTAGCATTCCACTAACTTAAAGGAACCTATCAACTTGATCCAAAAAAAAAATAACATAATCTTGCCATATATCTAATAGCTCATACTATTACATAAATTTTTCAACTGAAATAACAGCCAACTCTATGTTTCACTGTTCCCATGTTCTTTAGCTTTACTCAATATAAAGGTATTTTCTACAAATATTTATGTCCTGGTACTGAAGTATTTGCTAAGAGTATTTCAGATGTGTATAGTATAAATTGAAAATTACAATTGAAAAGTATTTAAATTTAATTGACTGGGTACCTCTGTGTATAAGTCAGGGTTCTCCAGAGTTACAGAACTTACGGAATGAATCTCTCTCTCTCTCTCTCTCTCTCTCTCTCTCTCTCTCTCTCTCTCTACCTACTACCTATCTATCCATGTGTCATTCTATTGCTATCTCTGTGTGCATATATATGTATACATATATATGTACATGCCAACACACACCTATATATTCATATATGAATTCTTTGGAATGTCTTACTAGCTACAGTTCAAAAATTGCAAGGTATAAATGGAAGGTTCATAAATCTTGTAGCTGCTCATACCCACAAGGCTAGGTGACTTAGTTTTTCATTATTATTATT
The DNA here is from genome assembly GCF_903995425.1 of Onychomys torridus. Classification (NCBI taxonomy): domain Eukaryota; kingdom Metazoa; phylum Chordata; class Mammalia; order Rodentia; family Cricetidae; genus Onychomys; species Onychomys torridus. The sequence continues at coordinate 24,852 of NW_023411326.1, forward strand.
TTTTTTATATATGCTGTACTCCTAAGGAAGTAGGCTTCAATGCCAGTTTAAGAATGGATGTGCTGTGAAGGAGAAGTAAAACATACAAAGAATTAATACATATCTTTCCTTTTTTTCTTGCCACCAGAAGGTGTGACCCACATTAATGGTGCATCTTCCAGCCTCCAATTCTGGACTAAACGTGTATGTTATCCAGCCTCTGGATCTGGATCAAAGGCACTGTTGTCTTCTCGCCTCAAGGTCCAGATCACAATTGTGCCCTGCATTTCTGGATTATACTTCATTGCAGATATAGTTAATTGAGTTGACCCCCAAGAATAGTGATCCTATTCCACAGCTTGTCAACTTGACACAATCATATCTCCTCATGTAATGATTAATTTCCAAATGAAAAACAATAATCGGGTCACAATTATGCCAAAACATAACATAACTATCCCAGATAAAATTGGAAATGCATTATGTATTTAGAACAGTAGCGATAACTCTTGTGGACAACTCTAGTATCTCAAACTTACTTCTGATCACTATGAAAGCAATACAGACTCCATCTTAGGAAGGGCCACCACCTTAGACCTCCTGCTGTACTCAGTTCCAGGAAGGACCTCAGGAATGTGCCATGACAATTTGAACAGATACAGGACAGTTTGTTTCTGTAGACATTCTGTCTGTGATTTATGGCCCTTGAAGGTATCTAGATAATCCTACTGAGTAGCCCAAATAATTCTGATCAGCAAGTTGTGGTTCCCCACCAATAAGTCTAACACAATGGTTTCAAATGTGGTTTCATGCTCAAAGTCTAGATCAATAGTTACAAAAATTAGCTTGCCCCATATCCCTTCTGCCCAATCCCTAGTTGCCACAGCATGGAGTTCCCAAATTTTGTTTTTTCCATAGAAAAACCTCTCTACCCCTGGGCTCAATGCTGCTGCTACATTTCCCTTTATCAGAAGTGTGGTGGGCCAGGTTCAAGCCTGATAATTCAAGGAACCTTATGGGCTTGCATCAGAAACTGGCTCCTTGGTGGTCTCTAGGTTGTATCTTTTTGTTTGTTTTGCTGTTTGGTTTTGCTTTTGTGGTTTTGTTGAGACAGGGATTCTCTGTATAGTTGTGGTGCCTGGCCTGGTTATCACTCTGTAGAATAGGCTGGCCTCAAACTCACTGGGATTCACCTGGCTCTTCCTCCCAAGTGCTGGAATCAAAGGCATGCACCACCACCACCTGGCCATGATATTCTCTTAATTGAAGTTGTAACGTATTATAGGTATCCTAAAAGAACATATAATTATCTGTACAAAGGCATTATTATCAAAATACAACACAAGCACTCATTTCAGTTATAATCCTTATTTCTGCAACTAGGCACATTGCCTTAGATGGTATTTAGAACTATCTTCCTCTACCATCCATTCTGTATTTCTTCCACCCTCTGCAAGCACTAGAGCACATCTGGTTCTTTTCCTGGAGGAGTGATCTATAACTTCATTCCTGATGGGTCCATGCCCTTTGTCATCCTCCCTGGATTAGATTGTTGTAGTTTCCCAATGACTTTAAGCACAGGGCACAGTAGCACCAAGAGATGCCTAAAGGATCTCCTGCACTCCAGACATTCTTTCCTTCATTGTGGAGACAAAGTCCAATTTCTATATGGTAATCTGTAAATATCACACATCCTGATGATGTTATTCCTTTCTTAGTCTGGTATTTTAAGGGCATTGGAATCCAAAAATTACCAAGTAAAGTCTGAGTTTCAAGCTCAATGGTAAGTTTGATGTGTCTCCTGGCAGGAGCACAGTGGTTTCTAAAACACAAACAAACAAAAAAAAACATAAACAAAAACAAGCAATAAAAACCAAAAACCCAAGAAACTTCTAGGCCAGCAAAATTTAGTGTTGCAGAAACAAGCAGCAAAACTGTCCTAGTCAGTTGCTAGGGACAATAGTGAGCGGAACTATTCCCTTTACTAACCCATGATTCCTGAACATGTGGATCCTGGATATAGGAGAAAATGTACCATATATTGGATACTGATTCAGAGCATACACTACCTCCTGAAGAATCTAAGCCCTGCCCTCAAGATGCTGTCATATAATTAATCCTGTAACACTGTCTTCAACAGACCAAAGTCCACTCTATCTTTCTTTCTGGCCAGCTTCTTCAGGAGGTTGGGGAAT
>NW_023411327.1:0-12640 GCF_903995425.1 Onychomys torridus
TGCTCTGTGTTCATCCTGATCACTGTGTGGGGAGACCTGGGAATCCAGGGCTGATTGCTTTTTTCTGAGCTTCAGGGTCAGTGCTGGTGGTTTTCAAGAGAAGAGTGAGGCCTCTATTGCATGTCTTCCTGCTATATAACAGTTTTGTAGCTGGCACTGAGAGATGGCATTGTTTCTTAGTTTCTAAAATGTCTTGGGGAAGTCTGTGTAATAAAGATAATAGTAGGAAAATTTTGTATTTGATACTAAGCTATTTTTTCTTGGCACACACTTAGTATCATCTATTTTGTTTATACTCACAAATGAAAGATGCATTTTATGGTTAATTAAGCCCAATTCTTCATGCCCTTTTATAAATGGTGGTAACATTGCTTTGTTACATGCTCTCCCAGCTCTTCTGTTTACTGTGTGGACTTCAACACTGATGCACTTAGCACTGCCTTAGTCAGCTCCAGTGCTAAGTGTCACTGCTCAGGATTTGAGGGAACTCCCTTTCATTTTATTTATTAATTTATTTTTAATTTTTTTAGTTATTATACAAACCAACCACAGTCTCCCCTCCATCCTCTCTTCCCTTTCCCTCCCCAGCCTGCATTCTACCCTCATCCACTTCTCCATACAAAAAGGTTCATGCTAACCATTGGTGTCAACAATGCCTGACATACAAGTTGAGGCAGGGCTAATCTCCTCTCCCTGCACCAAGGCTAGGCAAGTAGTCCTATCATGAAGGATGGGAGAACTCCCTTTTTGTGATGAGATCATGTGAAGGACTGAATTCTAGTGTTTATCTAGGAAACTTGAGAGGCCTTGTCTAGATTTGTGTCTATCTAGGAGTGTGAAATTCTTGTGTTATTACCTATGTAAGTTCTCATCTCCTTGTACATCTACCTATTTGTTCACAAGAAATGGACTGACTGATAGGCTGAACTTGTGTGTATAACTCAGCATTTGATTTCCCCATATACTGCACATGTGAGAGCACAGATTGGACCTCAGTATGTTATACCAAGTGAGATAACCCAGACACAGGAAGATAAATGCTCCCTGACCAGAGTCACATGGAGTATGAAAAGGTGGACTTCCTGCAATGGAGAGCATTGTTCTGTTTCACAGAGGCTGAGGTGGGAAGGGGAGGTGATATGGAAGAGCTCAGGTCCCAGTTTTGCAGAACAGATGATAAAGGTAGGATTTGTATTTCAAATATGTTTAACTGCACATACTACATTTTTGAACCAGAAATAATGATGAGACAGAATGTTCATTGTTCATTGTTGCACTTCTGTTTCCATCCAGTTTGTTTCCAGTGTGATCCATGATGGGGATTCAGATAACAATGGAAATTGTGTGATTTTGATTCTCTAGGCAGGTAGATTGTATTATTCCAGCTCTGGATGAGGGCAGGGTCTGAAGATGTGTGGATGCAAGAACTGCCACAAGAGAAATCAGACATAGGACTCTACTTAATTTCATTTTTAGAAGAGATGGACAGAGAGGAATTACATCTCAGCCTGGCTGTTCTACTCTGACAGGACCCAGCTTGGTGGCACCAGTCTTAGCAAGGATGTAAGGAGTTGACAAGGGAAGGAGGTGAGCCAGACCATGGTGGTCCTGAGAATCTTCCAGCCTGTCTGACTAACAGCCAGAGTACTTCTTTATCCAGACAGAATTTAGTATGCAGGGATACATTCATGATGTTCCAAAATATCGATCACATAAATTTGTTTGGGACATGTGTTTAACTTTATTTTTCTTATCTTTCAGTCATCATTAATAAACTATGACAAAACAGAGTTATCATTTCCAATAATTTTCCCTCAAGTTTTGACATCATTGATAAAGAGTTATCAGTTTTACTCATTAGCCATATAACCAAAGTTTTTAGAATCTAGAGGCAAATGACAGCCTGTTTTCAAGCTGATAGCTTTTGTAGCTGGAGGACACTAGACCAAAACAAAACCATCTAACCAACCTAGGAAAAATGTCATGTCCCAGTCAGTGTATTATTAACTCTTAATGGTAAGAGTGCCCAAGACACACTGGGCAGTGGTGGCACACGCCTTTAATCCCAGCACTTGGGAAGCAGAGGCAGGTGGATCATTGTGAGTTCGAGGTCAGCCTGGTCTACCAAGCAAGATCAAGGAAAGGCACAAACCTATACAGAGAAACTCTGTCTAAAAAAAAACAAAACAAAACAAAACAAAACAAAATGCCTGAGACAAATCCTCAGGCTAAAGCTGCTGCAATTGTTTTTCAAATTCTGGCATAATATAATGTTAATCCTAGCATTCTCTTGCTCCTTGGTCATATGACACCACAGTGACTCTGTATGTGCTCACTTTTCTAAGAAAGGGAGGCCCTGACATTTCATTTTTTATCATTGTTTAACTTCTTTGCTCATCAATATAAGTCTCAGTGTAGGGCTGAGGTAACTTCAGCTACTCTAACTTGTTTCTCATATGCCACATAATTGTCTGAGTATATATAGGAAGAGACTTGCAATCTGATCTGTGGCCAGGTCCTCTACCCCATGGAATCTTGTTAAATTTGTAAAGTTTACTTTGTTTTGAATATCATGTTATTGAGTAAAAACAGGGACAGGTGTCTTTATGTGTCACAATGTCTAATGCATGAGGAAGACATTCAAATAGATAAGAGTATCTCCCAAAAAGCAGGAGGCATAGTATGTTTAGGACTGTCCTGGGGAAGCTTAGAAGTAGTACTTCTGGGAGAAGGCAAACATGATTCATACACATAACCATCAATCCAATATCCCCAAACTGTACAAATATTAAAAGTTTCCTAAGTAGGCAAAAGGTGGTGATGAAAACTGCAGGTGGCACAGAGGGCATCATGTGGCTCAGATTTGCCAGATCTTTGTCAAGCAGTTGTGATGGCTTTATGACTTCTGTCTTTCCCACCAGATATGGCTCTGCCAGAAGATCTCACTTCTCACGATGCTTGATTAAAAGGATCAGTTTCTATAAATTTCCATGATGAACAGAGATGAAAGCCATGGAGTAATAAGCTGAATTAGCTAAAAGCTGTGTCTCATCTTAACTTGAGGTGCACAGTCCTCAGGAAGAAGAGGAGTGGTTCCAGACCTGCTAGGATTTATGATATAGGGGTCATAAATGTTCACCCCATCTTACTCTTGGATTTACCTTAAACCTATGTTCTATTCTAATCAAAAAATCTGGCCAAGGCTCTGCCTGGAATATGAAAAGACTCAGGAATGTCCATGGATTTCCTTATCATGTAATTCCAGTCACCAAGGTGGGGTAATTTATGTTCTAAAATCTGACAGTTGGAATTTTGTTCATGGGATATTTGCCTCAATTTTAAAAAATAATACAAGGTGAACATATAATGTTTTGAGGATACTGGATTCCCTTAACATGCATGCAGAGAGAATTTCAGGGAAACTGTAAGAGAAAGTGCAGCCCAGATACCTGAGCAGAGTGCTTAATCTAGTCTTATCTGCATAATCTCCTGAAGTGAACCTGTTTTCTGTGTGCTGTGCGCCCCCTGGTGGCCCAGAGCAGCCTCACAGTGAGGTTGATGTCTGGGTTCACACTGAGGTCCCCTCACTGTGTGTCTAGCACAGTAGTAAGTGGCAGTGTCCTCAGATCTCACACTGCTCATTTGCAGGTACAGTGTGTTCTTGGCATTGTCTCTGGAGATGGTGAATCGGCCCTTCAGGGATGGTGCATAGTTGATTTGACTGCTATCTTTATTAATTTCTCCAACCCACTCCCGCCCCTTGCCTCCAGCCTCCATGTCATCCAGTGGTTACTGAATGTGAATCCAGAGGCTATACAGGAGAGTCTCAGGGACCTTCGAGGCTGTATGAGGCCACCCCCAGTCTCCAGCAGCTGCACTTCACACTGGACACCTGCGCAAAAGAGAGAATCTTGTCAGTTAATTGCCATAAAGTTCACTATGATTCCTGCTCATGTCCACTAAAACATTCAGTATTTCTGTTTCTCCATAAGTTACGTTTTAAAAGAGCAACAAGGAAAACCCACTTCAGCCCCAAATCCATGGTGTGCTCTGTGTTCATTGCTGATCACTGAGTGGGGAGACCTGGGAATCCAGGGCTGATCGCTTTTGTCTGAACTTCAGGGTCTGTGCTGGTGGTTTTTAAGAGAAGAGAAAGGCATATATATATATGTTTTTTTGAGAAAGGGTTTCTCTGTGTATCTTTTCACCTTTCCTGGATCTCGCTCTGTAGACCAGGCTGGCCTCGAACTAACAGAGATCCACTGGCTCTGCCTCCTGAGTGCTGGGATTAAAGTTGTGCGTCACCACTGCCTGGCATATATCTTATATTTTATACTATCTAAAGTAAATAGATAAAAACATGAGGAAGTACTGATACATCTGTAATGTATGCAATATCTTAGATGTGAGAGTACTTAAGATAATCAGATAGCTTAATATAACTGTAAATATCAAGACACAGTGAAATTGATAAATAAGGAATCATTAAATAGTTGATTAAAGGACATGCATTGTAGCAACCTAAACTATAACAACTGTTGTTGGATAAAAGAGGTAAAAGGAGAAAGAAAATGGAAATAAGCAGCTGGATGCTTTAATTTTTTACAAGGTTACCTCAGTTAAATTTTCTGGATGAGCCTTTGAACAACAGTTTGAACATATCAAATTAATTGGACGAAAAATATAAAAGTTCAAGTATGTGTTTTTCCAGAAGAAATTTCATCAAAGTAATACAAATGAAGAATAAAAAATTTAGAAGAAAATTATACACTGAAAATGCAAACCAAAATGAGATTTTAGTGTCTATACTGATTTCAGTTAAAGATAATATCATCAGGGAAAATCATTAGCAAGCTACATGGGTTATTTCATATTATACAGACATCTGCTGTGCCAAAGAGCAAAACTTCTTACAACGGTTCTCAGGCAGGAAATGAGCCAATCAACCTAAGATCTAGGGGCATCTGCAGTGTGCAGAGGTAATAGGCTTTCAGGCAGAGATCATTTAGGAGGCCATGAATTAGAATATGGCCACAAAACATGAAGATGTACTAGGTGTAGGACTCTCATCTAATGCAATAGAACATTGGCGCAGTAAGCCCACTGCCTGTGGGAGACAGTATGTGAAAGGAACTGGTAAATTTAAATAAAGCCTGCAGTATATTAAAGATAGAGACAGTGAACCAAATATACATGGCATACTCCATGTGCATTTATTGAGAAGGGAGCACAGGATAATCTTGGAGATTTGTGTGACCAGATATTTCTCTCACACTTTTTTGTTTAGTTTTGTTTTTTTGTTTTTTTTGTGACAGTGTTTCTCTGTGCAGCTTGGTGCCTTTCCTGGATATCACTCTGTAGACTAGGATGGCCTCAAACTCACAGAGATCCTCCGCCTATACCCCCCAAATGCTGGGATTAAAGGCATGTGCCACCAGTTCTCAGCTCTCTTACACTTCTTTAAAAATAAAATTATCCAAAATAAATATTATATATAAGAAGATATTCTTCTATATCATGAAACTGATTTCTAGAAAAGATATTGGAAACAATGTTAGTAACACTTATATTTTTTGGTTTTTGTTTTATTTTTTTTATTATATTTGTGTTTTAATTTTATGTATCAGCCATGGGTTCCCCTGTCCTCCCCTCTCCCGCCCCCGCCCCCACTTTCTTCCGCTCCCCTCCCCTCCATTCCCATTTCCTCCAGGGCCAAGACTCCCCTGGGGATTCAGCTCAAACTGGTAGATTCAGTACAGGGTAATCAGTGGCTGATATGTAAAATTGAATTACATTTTAAAATTTAAGAAATTTACTCAAGTATGGGAAACAAATTCTCATTTGAAAAAATTAATGTTACAAAATGAAGAAGTCTAAATTCCTATTTCTCAATATATGAGACACCTGAGTACGTGAACGAGTAGGACTCTGATTTTTGTTCCTTCTCTTGGGACTCTTTTCCTTTAGTTGATTTGCCTTGTCCAACTTCACTGTGATAGATTTTGTTATACCTGATGGTATTTTATTTTATTATGTCTTGTTAACAAATGCATCACTGGAGGCTAAGATCACAAACTATGAAACTTTTTAAAGAAATATTTGAAGAATATGTATGGCATTTGGCCCAGGTTTTTTATGGATTAAAACTCCTAAACCAAAGGATCCAGAAAGAAAATTAACAGTATTACATCAAAACCAAAAGTTTCTGCATAGCAAATTAAATTAAGCAAGTATACAGGCAACCCAAAATTGAGAGAATATATTTAGAGCGCAAAACCTGATAATGAGTTAGAATCGGGAATATACAAGTAGTTAGCAGTAAACAGCTAGGGAATAAGCAGACCATAGAACAAAGAAGTAGATGAGTATTAGAAGGAGGCAGAAAGACTCCCATAGAGGAATTAGAAGTGTTCTGCATCACATATAATCAGAAATATGAGAGAAAATCCTGCTGATGTGTCTCAATTTTTATATGGATATCACCCAAAGATCTGAATGAAAACATATCTGGTACACATGTGGAGGACATGGAACTTCATTCATTTTGGACAAATGTAAATTCATCCAACCATTAGTACAGATAGAATGGGAGACTACAAATGTATATGGCAGGAATGTCATAAGGAGTTGTCTCACTATTGGATGTATCTGAGTAATTTGTGGACACCATGATCACTGCGGCATTGTTGTCAGTAGCAGTGACTTGGACAGCCACGTCCCACAGCACCCATGCATGAAAAATGTAGGAAGTATAAGCTGTTTCTCAGATGTAACAGAAAAGAAAGTCAATTCTATTCTTGGAGATTTGCTTGAACGGGATTGTATGATACTATTTAACTAGGTGAATCACGAGAAGAACAACACCCATTTTTAGGAGTTTGATTAGTAGAATCACATTCAAGAGCTCTAGAAGGCAACAAATTGTGCCTTGTATGCAGTGTATACTTACAATGACCATGTGAACAAATTTTAATTGTTTTTACTACTTAGGTCTTTGTTTCATATAAATCACATTTGCTTCATTTCTGTGGGATATTTTTAATTGAAAACCCTGTAAGCAACCAAAAGTCAGCACAAAACCCTGAAAGATTAGGGACATTGCCTGTGATGTTGTGATCTCTCTCAACCCTAAACCATGATGCACAATGTGGATATATCTCTTGACTAGGTGACACTGAAACTGAACTGTCAACATGATCTGAAGAATAGAGCCAAGTCCCACACATGTTGAAATTTTTGTGTTATAATATTGACACAGCTGTCAATATCAACTAGGCAGTCACTCAAGAATGGACAAAGGATGACCACATAAGTGTGGTTCCAATAGAATCACCCAACATGTTACACACATTTTTATATGTACTTTGAGAAGTAATGTGGTTAATAATCAAGTCATTAATCACTGAAAATATTTGTTCTCTACTGGCAATGATGTGAGAAGAAGATAAGACAGAATGAAATTTTTTTCTACACAAGAAGTGTAGAAGCTTTGTGCCAACAGCATTAGAGAGTAGAGACCTATAGACAAGCACATCTGGCAGAGAAAAGCTCCTTGGACAGGAGCTTTGTTCCTTAGGATTCTGATAGAAGAAGACAATTATCATGTGGGATAAAAAGCATAAGACTCAAACTGTGCTGGCCACAGTTCCCTAGAGCTCACAGCCGAGCAGGTTGTTGTATTTTGTGTGTATCTCCAAAAAGACATGTTGTTGAAGTGACTCCAAGACAGACTGATCAGAACAAGATTATTCCTCAATGTCCAGTACACCGTGACTCTCATTTTTATTCTCAACTTAATCATGTCCACTTTCATTCATCAAAAGAGTCCATTCACAAGTGGGAGCCACAGAACACTATGCAATAGGTTGTTCAGGGCCTGCCAAGAGAAGCGGTGTGAGCCGAGTGTTGGAACAGCTAAGCCCCAACTGGCTGAGCTCTAGGTTCAGACAAAAGGACAGAAGTTGTATTTTCTTGTTGAACAGCAAGAGATGAGATGATGAATTAATTAAAAAAAAAACATATTTATTCCTATCTGATTCTTATAGTTACAAGCTTAGGGAGTGAATTAACTTTGAGACTGACTAAGGATTGCTGTTCCATAGTCCCCTTCCTCTTGTCCTTCTACCCCCACCCTCAGTAACAAACACTGTACTAATTAGGAAGTTTCCATTCCAAAAGCCTCCTCCCTGAGTCTGAAGAGAAGAAAAGTCTTTCCAGGATTGTAGTGGGTATTTGTTATGCCAATAACATTGGAGTATTAGCCTTAGTGCATGGCCTCTTGGCTGGTTACATGCATGATTGATTAAAATCTGGGGAATGGCACCCATCACTCTCTCTTGGGGTCATCAAGAAATCAGGTGGCTCCCAGGTGGAAGTGAGGACAATGGCAGCTGTTCTCTTGATTCTCTATTCCTGGGTGTATCTCCCAATTTCATATCTTAATAAATCCTTCCCATAAAAAGAATTTTGTGGATTTCAGATATCACAGGATCATTGGTCTTCACATCTGATACCAGTGACCAGGAAAGGCACATTGCTGTCCGAACAGATGTGAGTAGGTGACTTTCTGATATTTGGTCCTCTGGTAAATAACAACTTATTTATATACACAACAAGAACCACAACCCTGTATTTCCTGTGACTACACAGGTCTTACAGACTGCAAATATGAAAAGGATTTTTTGGGAGTCTTCAACTGAGAAGGTGGCTGCCAGAATAGGGTTGTCACTCAGTGATAACTGTTCCATCTCTTGTGTAAATCTCATGTTTCTGTGCATGCTGACCATACCCTGTGTATTCTGTTCAAATAGCAGAGGGGTTTGCCTTGATCACTCTGAAGACTTTTCACAGTATGTCTTGCACAGTACTAGGTAGCAGTGTCCTCAGTCCTCAGACTTTTCACTTGCAGATACAGCGATTTAGAAATATTTCTGCACATTGGGAATCAGCCCTTCAAAGAATCTGTTAGTGTTCACTATTGACATTAATAATCCCTGAGAATCACTCCATGTCTCTAGCCATCCCTTGAGATTGGTTGATCCAGTGTCTGTCCAACCTGCCTGAAGTGGATCCTGAGTACACACAAGAATCTCACGGATCCTTCAGAGATCACTAAGCAACTCACACTGGACACATGCAAACACAAAGAATTCTAGTCAGGAAACTGACACACATGTCCAACTTCCTTTCACTCATTTCCTCTCCTACTGTTAGCATCTCTGCTTCTTTTAAAAGAGCAACAAGGAAATCCCAGCTGATCCTCAATTCCATGTGAGTGTTCTGTGTTCAGTTTTGCTGATCACTAAATGGGAAGACCTGGGAAACTAGGTCTGGGCTTTTCTGCCAGATCTATAGCATCAGGGATTATTTGGCTTTCATGAGCTGAGGAAAATTTTATTTGCATATGTTTCTGACAATAAAGAGTTCTGGAGTGGAAGTTCCAAAGGGATCAGTTACTTCTGCAGATGGTTGACATGAAATGAAGGAGTTCATGACTACAATAGCATTAAAATATCACATCTATGGATAAAATATCCTAAGTTTATTTCTGGTTCTGATCCATAATGTCTCTTTGCTTGTCTTAAATACTTCAAAAAATAATAAAATGTTTATAGTTTTGGAGGTTTAACAAAAAGCTAAATGTATTGAATGCATATATAAATACACATGTTTGAAGGTATAGCCTCGTAGCATAGCATACTGGAGCCTTGGAGTTAATCTTCAGTAATGGAAAAATTAATTTTTATTATGTGTTATCAATAATAAAATCATCTTTAAAAATTTCTGTATATGTACACAAACACATACATACATATAAATGTGTGCATGTGGGGGGACATGTGGGTGTTGGATGTCTTTCGGTGTGGTGTGTTTGACTAAAGAAACTTAGCAATCTAGTCACTAATTCATGTCATCATAGCAAAGGTAATATGTGTACGATTAATGTAGTTTGCAGAGACTTCTTCATCCTAAATCTAGGGCCTTGTTAGAAGCTCCCCATTCTCTAGTCTACCTGAGGATACGAGATTTCCACAGAGGTTGTGGGTTGAGTTTTAGGATTAAGACAGCTTGGTAAATGTCTGCCCACACCTCTTTAAGAGAAAGTATCTTACATCCTAATTTTTCAGTTGAAGAATTTATTCTACTCTGAGAGCAACTGTTTTTGTTGTGACAAAAGAATCCCATGGATTCTGGCATTTCTATTTCCTTGACATTCCCAGGAGAGTGACATAGGATCAAGAATTTGATAGTGATCTGTAGTCAACTCTGCTTTGGGTATTTCAAGAAAAACATTGTAACTCACTAGGGACTGGTCTCTAGACGGTTTCATTTGGTTAGCTGGATTGTATGTGGTTCAGTGAGAGGAGCAAATCCTAGTGAAGTACAGAAATTTACTTGCTGGACCCTCTCTGCACCTGCTCCTCTCTGCCTGGTGTGTGTTGTGAGCACTACATGCTGACCAACATCCTCCTGCAGGGTTGCTATTGTCGGGGGCTCTGCTTCTAATATGCAACTCCAGAGTTTGGTTGCTGAATAGTGTTTATCCAGCTTAAGGACAGATATTGAACTTCCTTTGTGTGGTATCTTTTGAGCTCTAGACCATTGAATACATGGTTATGGGGTCAGTAGAATGTCTTTCTCTTCATAGAAATTGATAAAGGCAATTTTGATATAAACGTGCATGTACTCTGACCTTCTCATCCAGTATTAATTCCCTCAAATATGTATTAGACTGGGCTGAAAATATATTTGCTGAAAACTGCATATGGAACTTTATAGTTGTTTCAATTTCATTTCTAAGAAGTCAGTTAAGTTATAAGAATACTGAGAACTAGGTGAACTCACAATATAGAGGAGAGAAGCTGTTGCTTAGATACACACTGCCACTTCTTCCTGAAAATTGCTGTCATTAAAGGGTATAGCAAGATGAGCTGTGATGTGTTCTGTCATGGAGTCTGATTAGTGAAATCTTGCTGTGTGGTAGCAGTGCTCCTAGGTTGGTGGACAGCATGGATCTTACCCACCATCACTGCTACATAGTACTTTTCAAAACAAGGACAAGTATTTTGCCTGCTGACTGTTGGAGCACCTTAGACACAATTCTACCCATGAAAACTGTGTTTTTTCTGATAGATCACTTCTTCCTGGGAGTATCATTTACCTTCCAACATCCTCCACCAAGGTCCTGCAGATGCCACAGCTGCAGCCACACCTAGTTTTTTACAACTGTTTCAACACTGCATTCTGACCACGTGGTTTTGAAAGCGAGTTTGCTAGTAGATGATGAAAGTAGTGGAACAAAAATATCAAATTAGTTAAAATTTAACATGGAGTCAGATGTGAGCCGCATGTGTCCAGCCCTTCAGAGAAGTGGATATTTGAGACTTCAGTAATTATAGGTAAATAAATGAACCTGCTCACCTACCCCCATCATAGGTCCCTAGAGCCTCAAATCCTGTCCTAATCAGGAAATCAAAACAAAGCTTTGCCCTGAGTCTAAGTGCAGGGGACACCTCACCACTTTCTATGGAATTCCTTACCGCTTTGATTCTGTTGACATTCTTTTTTTCTTTATGTGAGGCCTACACTCAAATATTCTAAAAAGTCAAAGAAAACCTGAAACACTTTGGAGGAAACAAGAGATGACTAGAGATAATGAATGTAAAGAGTATCTAGCAGAATCCAAGAAAAGAGGAAGATGCTCAGAGACCAGAGATGAACACCCAAGTATGTCTGTACCTCTCCTGCAGTTTGTGAACTGATGCCTTTTTTGTTTGTGCTATGGGTTTGTGAGAAGATTTTAACTGCTCACTGCAGAAATCATGAGTATTGTAGTTACATCTATGTTGTATATACTGTACATGAGTTTTCATTCTGAGACTTTTAAACAACACAACCACAAATAGTAGATATCCCAGGAGGACCAAGGGCCCTACCTGCTATTAAGTGATCCTTCTTGTTCCCAATCATCATAGCTATGTTCCTTGATCAGTGTCTCTGAAAAAAAAAACTTATCTAGGATCTAAAGAATGGAGCTGAGCCTTCACATGGCTGACTACATGTGCTTTAAATGCAGATACTTTTGTATGTCAATATCATCAGGAAGGCACTGAAGAATGTGTGTATGCTGACCATATGAGTGGTTTATATCCTCAGAAGTACCCACAAAGGAACACATGCCTTTACATGAATTTTTAGTAGGAATATGGTGCTCAAGTAAGTCATTATTCAGATTAATTCGGCAGATAGAATGTCACCTATTTCTTCAATGGTGACTAGTATGCTCTGTCTGGCGTTTACTGAAAGCACCTTGATGTGATGCTGCAATATTGGAATTCTACAAATAGTCCACTCTTTGCTAACTTTAGCTCAGGTATGTCGTGGTGACCTCTGTTATCCATTTTTGTTGTGTTTACTCATACTGTATTGTCAACAGGATTTGTATTCTTTGTGCAATGAACCCTCATATCCTGGTAGGATGTGTCCCTGACCCTTTGTTCGGCCATTTCCCAATAACTGGTTGCGTTTTCAAAAAAGATTCCACTCCTTCCCGATGAAGAGAGTAATTCCATGTTTACTTAAATGCCCTTTTTATTTTATCTCCAGAGTAGAAGACAAGTTTTTTTTTTGATTGTTGTTA
>NW_023411328.1:0-23747 GCF_903995425.1 Onychomys torridus
GATCTTCGCCAGTGGGCAAGGAGTCCTTTGAGGCTTCCTAGGCCAGATGGAAGATCCAAGCAGCAATCTGGGGGACAGCACTGGGGCCCTGGCATCCTGGTGCCAAAAGGACTGTTTGGGGTGCCTTGCAGCAGGAGGCCCTGCTGACAGCTTTTGCCCATGACCCTTACTCAAGCTTCAGGGCCAGGCAGGACCTGGCCAGCGAAATGGGGCTGATGAGTCCCACATCCACTTGTGGTTTCAGAACCACAGCAATCGCACAAGGCATGAGCGCCAAGGTCCCCAGGGGTCGGCTGGAGGAAGCGGGCTAGGGTCCATTCAGCTACCCGAAGAGCCTGGTGCCAGGTGGAAGAAGCAGCACCGAGGAGGCTAAAACCAGCCTTTGCACTTCACTCAGCTCTGCACAGTTCAGCATCTTGCTCCAAGCTTTTGAGAATGTCCCACGCCTGACATATAATGCCAGGATGAATCTCGCCCAAGAGACCGGTTTGCCTGAGGACACACTTCACATCTGGTGTCAGAACCAGAGAACACGCCGCCCTGGTGGTGGCAGGGGCACAGCTGGAAGGTCAAGACTCACTGGCACAGGCGCTGCCACCTCCACTGCACCAGCTGCTGCTTCCCTTGCTGCTGCCTCTGCGACCACCTCCTCTGAGCCCACAGCCTTCACCTGGGCCCTCTGGGGACCTGGAAGGAGCTCCATGCAGCTGGGAGATTGAGCAGCATGCCCAAGACAGCCTGTTGCCACCGGCTTGCTGCACTAGTCTTGGGTGTCCAGACTTTCAGTCCGCCCTCCCCAACAGCCTCCTTCCCAGTGTCCTCACCTGCAGCAGCAGCACAGCCCCCTGGACCATGTCACCAAGGCCACTGGGAACCCAGCCTTGTCGAAGGCAACACCTTTACAGTGGACGATGTCGAGCTCATGGTTGATCAACTGCTGACAGAACTCCAGGCTGAACAGGAGGCCCAGGACACTCTGAATGCATTCATCCAACACTTGACTTGCCTCTGGATGAACAAGAATACCAGACCCTACTGCTGGATCTGCTCTGAAACTCAGCAAGGCTTCATCCTCATGCCCCATGCCTCTCATCACTTGACCTGTGTTCACCAAGCACCTACGGACTCCCTGTGTTCCCCAGGGGGAGGCCACGGCTGAGAGCCTGGCAGGAGGAGCGGGCAGCACCCAAGCCCAAAAAGGACTTCTAAGGCCTCCATGGCAGTCAGTAGAGGGAAAGAGTGTGTGTTACACAATCAGCACCATGCCAGAGGTTCCACTCTGCCATAAGCTCTGCTCCTCAGCACACTGTAACCTCCCCAAAACTCTTGACTCTTCAAGACTCGGCTCTGAAGACCGGACACCACAGACATCCCCTCACACAGTCCACCCTAGGCACAGAAAACCAACAACCGATATTTGTCTTTCCTGTTCCTTCTTCTTTTCTCTCCTTTCTTCCTCTTCCCTACAGCTGCCCCTCCACCCTTTCTTTCTTCTGTTTGTGAGGCAGTGTCCTGGAAATCCTTAGGTACACCCCGTCCTGCCCTGCAAACCTCAGGGATGCACCTGCTTCTACCTCCCTGGCTCTGCGATTCAATGCAGGTGCTCCTACAGCAAGCATCCCACTCGTGTTCTCCACACACAGATCTGTTCCCTCCTCTCATCTTCCAAGTCTCTAGTCCCCTGATAGCTGCCATTCTGAGGCCATTCTTTTGTGGAATGATCTTTTAAAATATATATGTATATATTCTTTTTTATGATTTTACTTAATTTTACATATCAGCCGAGGGTTTCCCCTGTCTTCCCCCCTACCGCCGCCTCCCCACCCTTCACCCCAGCCCAGCCCCCACCCCCATTCCTATCTCCTCCAGTACACTTCATTGTTTAAAAGATGTAAGTTCACTGCTCTAAAGAAGACACTTCATAGTGGAAAGAAACACCATTTCTAAATTTGGAAAAATTACTGGAATGTTACAAAATTCCATGAGGACATGAGCAATGTCAGAAAAGACTCCAGAAACCCAGAGAACCTTTACAAATACCGTAGTGTTTAATCAGAAGTGAAACATGAATACATATTTGGATTACTAGTTTTAAAATAAAACAAAAACTGAAAGAGGGCTCTCTCCAAAAGGTTACTTTTGTAGTTTACTATGTATATTGTCCCTTTGTACAAAATTTATAAATCTAATATTTTTAATTAACATGTACATTATGGTGAAACATTACCCAGTTCCCAAATTCTTAGAAGTCTTCCTTTTCCCATGAGGACTGAACTGGGGATTGAGGGCCCATGCTGGGTAAGTGCTGATATTTCAGTCCGGGCCTGTTTCCTTATTCATTTAGAGACAAGATCTCTAAATTGAAGAGGCTGGATTTGAACTCACTCTGTAGCCCATTTGAACTTCTGAACCTCCTGCCTCAGTTTATTAGTTATCTGGGATTACAGGCTTGTGTTCCCAATCCTGGCTAGAAGTTAACTAATTTTTCTTTGTTTATTTGCTTGGCTGTTCTGGAGTTCCCTATGTTGACCAGGCTGGACTTGAACTCACAGAGAGCCTCCCACCTCTGCCTCCCGAGTGCTGGTATTAGAGGCGTGTGCCACCACTCCAGGTCTAGACATTAACTCCTGAAGGAAGAATACTTTTTTAGTTTTTAAGTTATTTTAGGCAAAGATCATCAGAACACCTGAGGGCCCTAACGTGAGTGGCATCCTCATTAACAGGGAGATACTGTAAAGTGGATGTTTCAACACCAGGGACCTAATCTCCCCACCTCTCTCACTCTAAAGTTATGCACACTTAATCCCTTGTTGCTCAGGGCTCTCAGTAGGGTCACCTTAGCCTGCCCTATCAGGCTCCTAAGCCCTTCACTCAGTTGCTACGCCCACAGCTGTGACACCTGTGTAGCTGTAACAAGTATGCCGCTGTGCTGGGGCCCAGCAGCTGAAGGGTTGAGGTAGGAGCTTCCCGGAGCGTGGCCTCAAGCGGTTTCCCCCACAATCAGCAATCGTCATGCAGCCTGAGGATCCCAGGAAGCCCTGGAGAACGAAATGGCCTTGACAACAGTCCTTGTTGGCACTAATCACGATCTTTCTCTGTATGTCTTATCTGTGTCTTCTCCAGTTAACAGCACAACCAGTACAGGTCAGCACCAACATGACTGACCCAGGTCACCTGTACCCGGAGCACCTCCATTTATCAGACCAGTGTATAAGGAACCTCAAAAGACTTCCTCAAATACATCTCTGGGGTCGTTCCTGTTTAGAGTAGAGCAGCGCGAGCTCTTGTCAGAAACAGCCAGAGAGCCCAAAACTGAAAGTAAAAAAAATTAAAATGTTACGAGGGAATAAACATAGCATGCCAGACCCTTCTAGAGAGAAAGAGTTAGAGAAAATTCCCCAACACACACTTCCCGGGGGGTATACACAGTACTTCTTAGGAGGGAGCTGGAGGACAGCCCCTAGGTGGACCCCCGAAGGTGGAAGTTACCTAGAGCCGCTCCCATATACAGGAAGTTATGATAAAGTTGGGAACAGATGGGTAAATTATAAAGAACGGCTTGGAAAGCAAATGGGCATATGATAGTAAAATATAACCCAGACTGGCAAGAGTTTGGCTCCCCACAGATGTGGTCACTGGCGCGAGACAGATTTCACAAAATTCTGAGATCATGCCCTCAGACAATAGCCACAATGTACTCCCGCTACAGAAATGATACACAAAAATAGATATGGATGTCTCTTGTTATTGTTTCTTGCTGACTCTGAGTAATTGTAAAAAATAATGACCTGATGTAACCCCCTGCCAAGTTCCTTGATTGTAAAAGTATATAAACATTGCCTATACAAAAGTAAAATTGCAGCAGCACATCAACACATGTGTCTGTCTGTCATTCTCCTCGCCGATTCCTGACTTCTCCTTGAGCCTTCTCCCTGGTTCTCCCGCAGTGGTGGTCTCCCTCTGGGTGGTCTGCGGCACTCAGTGAGCTGAGCAGGGGTCCTGGGATCACTCTGTCCTGAGGTTACCCAGCTTGCCTGTAGTTATAATCACAGAGTTCTTTCCTAATCATAAGTTGTCACCAAGGCTCTGGACATCTAAGTTAGTGTTCCTGGTGGTGTCTTCCAGCCACAACCTTGACTTTTCTCCCAAGTTCTTCTGCACAATTCCTTCCAAACTGCTGGTTGAAAATCATTAAAAAAAATCTCTAGAGAGTTGCTGATTAGCCAATAATTAGCAAAGATCACAAAACTATGTGTAATGACTTTAGGCTTCTCTCTAGGTACTGTTTAAAAAAACTAAGAAACTCCAACTTTAAGGACCATCTGGCATAGAGGCAGAAGAGGTACTCAGAGGCCACAACAGTAAGACCAACAGTTGTGGGGATAAATAATGATTAAGGGCCCACATCCCAAGACTAGGACACACCTGAAAGGATGCTCTGACTGATGTGGTCGGAGAAGGGTCAACATCAAATGCTTTATTCTATCTTGAACTGTCAGTCAACACTTTGATGTGTTTCAAAAGTGTGTTTATGCCTGTCTGCATACAAACATACACACATTTTAAAGTAAATTACCTGTTTCATTCAATTATGGTTTAGATCAGTACTCTCTGACAGGAAAAAAAAAAGAATAGATCAAACGTTTATGGGACACACTTTTTCCTAGAGCATATTACAAAACAAGGCAGACACACATTTTATGCATTCCAGCCAACAGCTTCAAAGTTCCCAGGCACAGAATAAAGCAAATGTCTATATAGGATCACAGGTGGAGAAGAAATGAATGAGTATCAAAGCTGAGTGCAGGCTGCTGGTGACAGCCTCTGTGCTTTACAGATCAGCACAGGTCCCACACACAGGGGGTGGGGATAAGGGGGAAACCACCGAGGCAAAGAGAGAGAGCCATCTCTCCATCTTCCAGCTGGTGAGATGTGGTACCCGAAAGGCAACTTTGAGCTGAGGATTAGAACCTGAAAACAGAGACAACAGATAGAGCTCAATGGCAGAGCTCTTGCCTCACACCAACAAGGGAGGCCCTGGGATTGATCCCCAGCCCTGCAAACAACAGAATCAGAATCTGAAATTTATCACCCACTTTTCTCAGAAGCCACTTCTCAAAGCATCTTGATATATTTTTTAGACAGTGTCTCTGCTGTCCCAAGCTGGCCTCAAACTCACTCTGCACTCTGACCTTGAATTCCTGCTTCCATCCAAGTGTTGGTATTACGGGCATGTGCCGCCATGCCAAGGTTATGCAGAGCTGGGGATTGAACCCAGACCCTTGTGCATTTCAGGCAAGCATTCTACCAATTGTGCTGTGTCTCCACCCCACTACTCTCCAAGCACATTTATGATTTATTATTATATACCTCCAATAAGACTTTAGTACTCTGCAGATGAGCTCATCACAAAGGAAAATAGCTTTAGAGAAAATAGGAAGTAAGTTCTATTTATATTTTTCTAACAAAAGTTTCTGAAAAACTTCACAGAGAGAGGGCGGAGGCTCAGAGAACAATACCCTGTAGTAATGAGCTTCAGTGGTAGTTACTTCACTAACTAAACTATATCCAATTAGAAGAAAAATTAACATAAGGCAAGGGGAAGAGAGGAGCAGAGGAGGGAGAGAAGAATGTGTATTTTAATTGTACTGATCTGGATATTGATGCAAGACTAAAATGTTTAGCAACCCACAATAGCAATGAATGCTGGCTCCCACTCACCTGCTTCATATTTGCACACATTTTGAGAGATGCCGTAAACAAAACAAGAACACCAGTGCCACAGAAGACTCAGTAAGGACTCATCTCAAGGTCCCGGTCATAGTACCTGCTTCTGGAATTTTCACATCTGTTCCGGGAGTCAAGACCCCTGTTTCAAGAGTCCACACTCCTGCTTCCATTGTTAGGATTGTTAGCACACCCATCACACCTGCCGCATCCACATCCGCAGCCACAGCAAGTTCGACCCCCCATTGAGGTGCTGGAGTGGATCAACCTTCAGATTTGCTCCAAGAGGGAACAGTAAGTGCTACGGAATGGGAGCAGCACCAGGGCCACATATGCCGCCAGGTAGTCTCCCCACAGTCCCAGAGTGAGGACACAGCTCCCACAGAGGGACTTTTGGTCAAAACAAACACTCTGCTGAGACTAGGAGAGACCCTGCCTCCATTCAAAAGAAGGCCAGGCTCAACGGTGTCATCTCTCCAAATGAGAGCGATCCTCTCTGGGCGGCCTCGGGAAAACAAGTGAGCATCACTGGCCGTGATGCCTCTTAATTGTAGGCATGATGTCACCACAGCTTTAATTTTCTCCCCTATTGCATTTGCTGGTAGGAATTCAGCTTGACATGTCAGGATGTCAGAACAATAACAGTAATTACCACTGTGCCGAGCTTTGCATTGTCCCTGTGGTTTTGGACCACTGGTGAGTTCTTAGAGCAGGCATGCTGGTCAGGACAGTCACCACTCAATGCTCCCAGAAAGGAGGAGGCCTGTCTCCCCTGAAGCTGGTTGCAGCATCCAGAGGACCCCTCTTAAATGTCTTCAGACACCGACTGTTAAGCCTTGGAAAGTTTTTGTGTCATATGCAAGAAATGGACTTTTGTCTCCCTCTCTGTATTTAGAGAGGGAGAATGTGCAGAGCTGAAGGACACTGAGGGTCGTCAACTTCCACGCCAATAATTGCAAGTCTCACAACTGCCTGACATTTGCCTGACAGTTCCTCTAAGGATAGAGAGGGGAAGGAAGGAGAGGAGGAGGAGGAGGAGAGGGAGAGGAAGAGGGAGGAAATGATGCCACAGAAGATAAAAAAATATTTCATATAAAAATTTTTATCAAGGCTGGACGTGGTAGCACAAGTCTTTAATCCCAGTATTCCAGGGGTAGAGCAAGTGGATCTGTGAGGCTAGCCTGGTCTAACAGCAAGTTCCTGGACAGCCAGGGCTACATAGAGAGAAAGCCTATCTCAAGAAAAGAAAAAAACAAACAAAAACTTTTGTCACTGCAAAGCATCATGGATTGTCACAGTGTCTCTCCATATTAACAAGCCAGTAAAAACCCAAAGAAAGAACAGGAAAAGAGAATTCATTGCAAAAATATAAAATGAGCCCCCGCCACCGAAAAAAATTAAAAAAAAAAAATCTCAGGTTCATTCCTTTTTAAAATTTTTTTATTGATTTGCTTTTCTATTTTGAGATGTGGTCTTATTCTGTAGCCCAGATTGGCCTGGAACTCACGACAATCCTCCTGCCTTAGCCGTTTCTGACTTTCAACCTCATTGAATTGAAGATTGCAAATTTAAATAACACAATATCAACAGACTGGCAAGACTTAGAAAGATTGGCTACACACATCATATGAAGAGAGAGAAAACAGGTACATTCACTACTGGAGTATTAGCTGGTAAATCCCTTTTTATGACCAGTCTGAGAGAATATATTCCAAAACACAAATGCTTTTAATTTAGCAATTCTATTTCTAAGAGAATTTAGCGCATAGAACCAACAAAAACAAACAAACAAACAGAAAACCCAAAAAGATAAAAAGTAGAAGACAGAAGTATGCTGGTCTACCCATCATATCACACATGAAGAAGACTCCCTATCACAAAGGGCATAGTGGTACAGAGACTTGGAAAAAGGATAACCAAGATTTTTTTTTTCAGAGCTGAGGACTGAACCCAGGGCCTTGTGCTTGCTAGGCAAGCATTGTATCACTGAGCTAAATCCCCCACCCCAACCAAGATTATTTAGTTAAGAAAAAACAAGTTGTCAAGGTCAACCTCAAGCTATGTAATAAGTTCCAGGTTAGACTAGACTACAGGTGACACTGCTGGGGAGAGACAAGAAAAGAACAAATAAGATGGAGAATTGTATGTGGTTCTTGAACTTTCTGTTCCTAGAATAAGTAGTAAGAGATACAAACCAGGCCAATTACCTGTCAAGGTCGAGAGAGCCTTAAGCCTTTGTTTTGTATATTTCATTGTTTGGACATTTCTTTTGCCACAAGAACATAGAATATTTAGAAGAGAAATGATAAATATGCTACCGTGTTGTTGAAAAACAAAAAACAAAACAAAAAAAAACGAACAAACCACACCCTCTTACAGACAAAGCCTTCTAGCTTGGCAGAATACAGGAAATGGACTGGCTTACATTTGTATTTGTATAGGTGTTTATTTATACATATGTAAATAAACAACACCCACAGTGGCTACTTCAAAGGGAGAGACAGCATATACTTAGGAAGAAAAGAAAACAAATCCCTCACTGGGCTTTCCTGTTACATCCTGGAGACCCTAACACCTTCAAATGTACCTGACAGAAGCAGCTTAGGGGAGAAGGGTTTATCTTGCTCATAGTCCATCACATGGCAGGGACTGAGGGTGCTGGTCCCACTGCAGTTAAGGGGAGTCTTCCCACCTCATCTAACCTAATCTAGAGAGTCCTTCACAGGCATGCCTGGAGATTTGTCTCCAGGGCCGTTCCAGATCCTGCTGAGTTGACAATCACTATAAACCATCAGTGGTCCTTAGAGTCTCCTGACAAGCAAGAGGGCTTACTGACAGCCCAGTAAAGGCTGACTCCAGAGCACACTTAAGGTAACTGGCAGCACAAGGGGGAAAATGACCAGTTTTCCTGGGCAGAGGCCATCGATGAACATCTTGTCTACAAGTATATGAAAGTGGGGATGCTTGGGCATGAGAAGAAGTGTCCAAAGGCAAGAGACTGGCCTGGAAAGGAAACCTGGGACCAAGCAGACTATCTCAAACAATGCAGGCAAGACTATTATAGTTCATAGCGAATCAGAGAGTCTGGGCAATCAGGAATACATTCCTGTCTTACTTTTCATCACAATAATGCTTAAGTCATTTCTTCTTCTTCAAAAAATGTTTGATTAAACAATATTTTCACATAGCTCCAGGACAGAAATGCAAGCACACCATCAAAAGCTTGTGTCTCATACCTGTTCATTTCCCACCCGACTCCTTCACAGCTAATTATTTCCAGTGCTAATTAATTAATTAGAGACTTTGCATCTCCCCATGTAGAACAGGCTAGTTTGGAATTTACAATCCTCCTGCCTCAGTCTCCCAAGTTCTAGAGTGTATCTTCACACCAGCATTACTAGCTTTCAATGTATATCTCTATATTCAATGTACTGGACAGATACATGTATGTTCTATCCTGGTGTCTTTTGTAAAAGCTACAACATGCTGTCCACTCTGCTTCCTGTCTTAGACTTTTTGTTTTGTTGTGTGTTATTTTTATTCCTTCGATCAATAGTGACTAAACA
The DNA here is from genome assembly GCF_903995425.1 of Onychomys torridus. Classification (NCBI taxonomy): domain Eukaryota; kingdom Metazoa; phylum Chordata; class Mammalia; order Rodentia; family Cricetidae; genus Onychomys; species Onychomys torridus. The sequence goes on from NW_023411328.1 coordinate 9,294, forward strand.
TAGACTCCTGCTGTGCAGACACCTTGAACTGAAAGACTGGTTGAGATGAAGTACTTACATACCTAGATGGCTTTCTGTTTATTTTGAGTAGTAGTGAGTGAACCTGGAGCTTCACTCATGCTAGGTACAAGTTCTCACACTAAACTAAATCCCAGTCCCTAAAACGACCTGTGTAGATAGGTCACGTCTCAGGTAAAGTGAGCGACTTAAGAGGGAAGCTCAGGGATGAGGAGGTCCCAGGGCTTAGCAGTCTCTAATCACGATTCCAAATGGCACAGACTACACAAAGTAAAAATCCCTGGGGCTGGAGAGATGGTTCAGCAGTGAAGAATGCTTGCTGCTGTTTCAGAGGACTGGAGCCCAGCTTTTAGGACTCACATCAGGTGGCTCACAACCATAACTCTGGCTCTAGGGGATCCTATATCCTCTTCCGGCCTCCTCAGGCACACAGACAGCCAGACATTCAAGATACACATAGTCCCTGGGCAGGTTTCTTATCAGAGGCCAGTGAAGGAGAGAACTATGCTAGGCAGTTCCAGGGAAGGGCCTTGCTTTAGTGCTAGACTGAAACAGGAAACGCCGTTTGTGGCACACCCATAACTTCAGGCCTGCCTTTGAGGGAGGCAAGATTGAGGTGCTGGTGACTTCCCTTTCCCTGTGACCCAGATCCCAGCAGTGTGGCTGTGCACCTGGCCACACAAGGCATCCTCTCGGATTCTCCTCCCAGATTTAGGTGAGGGGTGAGGAGAGGCCACACGATGTGTGGACTGAGAGCTGGTCACAAGACAGGCTTAGCCCCAGGGCAGCCTTTCACACAACCCGGATGCTTCCACTGTCCTTACTGCTTCCCACTTCCTCTAATCACCACAGCCCCAGAACTCCTAAACACAGCAGATTTATTGGATAAGTGTTTCTCCTAAAATACCTACACCTTGAATCCCATCACTTAGGAGGCAGGGGCAGGAGGATCTCTGTGAGTTCTAGGACAGCCAGAGCTACAAAGTGAGACATTCTCTCAAAAACAAAACAATAACAACAACAAAAACCCCAAAACAAACAAACAAAAGCAGACAGATAGACAAACAGACCCACAGTCCCCAGACTGTAGAGTAATGCCTTAAAATATAACCCACACAATGTTTTGCACAGAAAGAAAATGCTCAGAGTTAGGGTGGGGGTTCTGTAGATTCTGAGTTAACTTTATAACTCTTTATATTTCTAGCCATGTCAGGTATCAACGTACATAAAAAGGAGCAAACCCATACCCGACCTCTAGGATACTGAGGGTCTGTGAGACCTAGGGCTGTAACAGTCACAGTTCTGAGGAACAGCCTGTAGCTAGACACTGGCAAATCCCTTGCCTAAAAGCCAGCCTTGATGAGATGTTTGCAACAGCAAAGACCAGTTGGAAAGTTGCATATGTTCATGTGTAAGGGAGTAAATTTTTGTTTCATTCCTAACAAGTAGGCCAGAGGAGTGACAAAAAAGGCTGAGTGTGATTTCCTGATGAGAAATTCAGGATTTGGAGATGTGTAAGTAGTTTCATTTGAAAATAGTCATTGCTGAAAACACACACACAAGTAATATTATAATGGCTTGAGCAAATTGTATTTAGGAATGAATACACACACACACACACACACATCAGTTAAAAGAGGGCATTCGATAAAGTAAGGGAGGGCATGTGTGGGCATTTAGAGGGAAGAAAGGGAAAGGGAAATGATATAATTATAATCTCAAAAAAAACTATTAGAAAAATAAAAGTCATTACTGGTCAACAATTTTTTTGATTAATAAAGTCAAGTCCTCAGAAACTGCCATCTTACAATGGAGTCTTAGAAGAACATATTTATTAATTTGCTAATTATAATTATTTCTATTTTCTTTCTTTTCTTCTCTCTCTCTTCCTTCCTTTTTTTCTTTTTCTTTCTTTTCTTGAGACAGAGTCTCTCTATGAAAGCCTTGGCTGGTCTGGAACTCACTATGTAGAGCAGGCTGGCCTTGAACTCACAGCACTCTATCTGGCTCTGTGTACTTCACCTCACTGGGCTTAAAATCTTTCCTGTATCCCTTTTATGGGACAGGCATTACTCTGCCATAATAAATATTTGGCAAGTACTTGAATTTACTCAGACTCATTTGTAAAAAGTGGGTCGGTCATTTGCTGGTTTATTTATCCTTCCTGTTTCCTTTTATTTAACTCTCAAAATCCAGATTGACCGTCTCCCTGCAACTGATTTGCTTAGCACTATTCTGTTATAAATAACAGCCAGGTTGTATCCTTGCTAACATGTCCTCTTTAGTTAAAGAGCCTCATGCCTATCCTTAGAGAAAACTCAGTCTTGGGAAGCCTGAAGCTTACTTAAAATGGAGTGCTGGGCTCTTTAAGAAAAAGAAGACAGGTTTGGGTGATGGTGGCACAGGTCTCAATCCCAGCACTTAGGAGGCAGAGAGAGGCAGGTGGATCTCCGTGAGTTCGAGGCCAAACTGGTTTACAAAGCCAGTTCCAGGACAGAGAAACCTTGTCTTGAACAACAACAACAACAACAAAAACAAGAAAGAGAAGACAGCTCAGTAGACAGGTCAGGGCCCTCAATCCTCGGCCCATGGGCCCCACTTCCACTGTTCTCCTAGCTCCTGGAGCAGACAGGCTTGTGCAGCTTTGTGTTGAAATGGGTGGGTGGTAAGCGCAGAGACTGTTCAAAGAGCTGAGATGAGTGACCATGACTGCTCAGCCAGAGACAGACCATCTACATCGACAAGGCTGTTACCCCCAGGAACTCCTAGCAGCTGTGGTTACCAGCACAAGATCAAGACACTTAAAAAATTCCAGCATGGAGGAAGGAGGGGCTCCTGAAGCCCCAGTTCTGGCTGAGTGAGAGCTGGGGAGAGGATCACTTTTCGTTGGGGGAGGGTGACCATTGACAGGTGACCCATGTCCCAGTGGCTAACCCCACAGCTTTGGGCAGAATCAACTGGACTCAGTAAGTTACCACAAAATGAAAACACCAAGTTGGGAGGAAGATGTATGGAGGTGCAGGGAGAGTTGGGGGGAGGGGGAGGGGGGCCAAGGTGAATATGGTCAAGATAGACTGGATACATGCATACAATTTCCAAAGAATCCATTTTTTAAAAAGAAAAAGAAAAAGAAAATGTTGTACTGTTTTAAAAATTTACAGTGCTGGTCTCCTCTGAAGACCCTGGTGGCCCTGAGCCTTGAGGCTCTTTTTGCTTTCTACAAATCTGCCTCACGTTTTCCTAATATTGCTCTACCTCACCAACTTGCTCCTCAAGAACTTGAATATGTATAGTCAGTATAACACAAGCTATGGAAACTTCTTTGTCCTGTAGTTATTGCTTCAGAGGTAACATACATGTCAAATAATTAAAGCAGAAAGGGTGAGTGACTCTACCAGGGGTTCTCAACTTGTGGGTCGTGAACCCTTTGGGGGGGTCACATCAGATATCCTGCATCTCATATATTTACATTTCAGTTCATAACAGTAGCAAAATTACAGTTATTAAGTAGCAACAATAGTAATTTTATAGTTGGGGGTCATCACCACATGGTCACCACCACTGTATTTAGAGGGTTGCGGAATTAGGAACATTGAGAACCACTCATTCTTACACTAGAAACTAATGTGCTATATATAAACTGATGCTATACTGCCCTCTGTTGTCTAAAGAAATATCATTACCGCTTTCTCCTAAACCTTATTGATAGAAAAGAAAGCTAAAAAGGCAACTCCATGTGCTCTGAGTTTGAGGCACTGGATAGAAGGGTTCATAAATTTACAGAGAGAGACAAAATTTAATACACCAACTAATTACAATAAGCACGTGGTATTCCTTTAGTTCAGCTGCTAAATTGTAGGGAAAGGCCTTCTGGGTAAGGAAAGGCCTTCTGGGTAAGCCCCACCCCTCTAACATTAGACTGCATAGCAGATTATGGACACACACCAGTGTACAAAAGACACCAGACCTAAGCCTGAAAGGGTTCCTGGGCATTACTTGGCTTAATTCACTCAGTGCAGTCTTGAGAAGACATTGTGCTTGAGAGACCATGAGGCTGACAGAACATGGAGCCTGCTGGCTACCCACATGTGGAACTGGAAGCTAGACTTCAGGAAGAGTCTCCCAAAGATGCATCTAATGACAAGTCTAGATAGATAAATATGCAGATTTGATATTTAACAAAATAGAACAGAAATCTATTTCCCTTTCAGGATCAAGGGTTTCAGATCTTCAAAGTGGGGTTTTCTTTCAAAAGCAACACTGTCTTCCAAATTTACATTTTTTCTCAACCAACGCAAGGGTGGAATATAACAGCACAAGCATGTGAATTTCAGAGCGTTCCAGGCCAGTCACTGGGTGTCTTCGCTAGTTATGTAACTTCTCTAAGCCCCGGTTTCCTTGTCCAAGGTAATATCGGAGTATAAAAAGGGAATTCAGTCAGGAACTGTTAACAAAGTGTATGCTCTCATGCTGGCACCCTGTAGGTCCTCAATAAATAACAGCTATTCTAGTACACCTGGGTGACAGGTGGCATTTCCTGAATAACAATTTGAAAGGCAACATGTGGATGGCACTCTGAGGAGGCACACTTCCCAGAAAGAATGTCTCACTGCCTGCCAAATCACCTCATTTTGCAGATGAATTCACAGAGGCTCAAAGATGTTAACCCTTCACATTCATGGGGCTAGTTAAGACTGGTAGTTCTGCCAGGCATAGTGGTGCACATCTTTAACAGCAGCACTCGGGAGGCAGAGACAGGAGGATCTCTGTGAGTTAGAGGCTAGCCTGGTCTACAAAGAGTTCCAGGATAGTCAGGGCTGTCACACAGAGAAACCCTGTCTCGAAAAACCAAAAGAACCTAGTAGTTCCAATTTCAAATTCTCAGCTAGATTCACACGTTCCACCCAGAGCTGGTTAGGTTATACTGAGAGGGAGCACCAGCTGCTCAGGAATGGCCACACTGTTTCAAAGCTTGTCTTGATCTGCATCACTTTCAGTCCTTTCTGGTTTTGTTTTTTTGCTTTTTGGAGTCCAGATTTCTCTGTGTAGCCCTGACTATCCTGGATCTCACTCTGTAGACCAGGCTGGCCTTGAACTCAGAGATCCACCTGCCTCTGCCTCCCAAGCACTGGGATTAAAGGCATGTGCCACCACCACCTGGCCTCTTTCAGTCCTTATGTGATGGGGATTTCCCTGAGAAACTGGGAAAGGAACTCATCTGTACCCTGAAGCACCAGATTCTCTAGCTCTAGGTCAAAAGCTGTCATGGGTCCATAGTGGCTTAGAGAACTAGATGTCAGCAGATGCCAAAATCTGCCACCCACCAGGTGTGTTGGCATGGAGGAGTTTATTGATGTTGTTTGTTTAGGCAACTGAATGCTTGTGGGCCCTCCCTACTTTATAGGACTGGACCGGTATGTTTATTCTAGCAAGATCGAGAGCATTGCTATCTCCTACATGCTTCTCTTCTCTTGTGCTCTTGGAAAGTGAAACATGTACCCAACATAGTCTCTTAATTATGCCTTATAACCTAGATTCGTTGGAAGATGAATCACTGTTGATTCAAAGAGTTTTCTCACACTTCCTGGTATGATTTTGCCTACTTCAGAAATTTTGTTTGTTGGGTGTTTTCTTGTTTTCGTTTGGTTTGGATTTTTGAGACAGGGTTCTATGTAGTGACTCACAGAGATCTGCCTGCCTCTACCTCCTGAATGCTGGGATTAAAAGTGTGTGCCACCATCACCCAGCCCATGAAGAGGATATCTTAATTAATAAAATGCTTCCATCAGATTGGCTGTAGGTAGACCTTTGGGGTGTTGTCTTGATTAGTGATTGATGTGGGAGGGCCCAATCAACTGTGGTGGTGCCACCTCTGCACAGGTGGTCCTGGGATATATAAGAAATCAGGCCAAGCAAGCCAGGAAATAGCACTCCTCCATGGCCTCTGCTTCCGTTCCTGCCTCCGGGTTCCTGCCTCTGGGTTCCTGCCTTGAGTTCTTGTCCTGACTTCCCTTGGTGATGGAATGTGACCTAAGAGTTATAAGCTGAAATAAATCCTTTCCTACCCAAGCTGCTTTTGGTCATGGTATTTTATCACAGCCATGGAGGCCCTGACTAGGACAGAATGGGTTCCTTGATCTCTGGTGGTTTGATTATATAGAACATCATAAAGGGTGGCTCTAACATTCAAGAAAATTTCAGCAAATTTAAAAATTACTAAAAATGAGCCATTTTTGTTTGTTTTTGTGTATCCAAATGTGGGTAAACTTGAATTTATGATGCATTATACTTGCTTGATGGATTTACTAGAGTCTTAGAAGTGCTTATTCCTGTTCAATAAAAGCTACAGAAGTGCAGAAAGACATGAACCAAGAAGGCTTGCAGGAACTTATAATCTAAACTAGAGGCCAGCAAAGTCTTTCTGTAAAGAGCCAGTAGTAAACATCTTAGATGTCATCAAAACTGCTCAATTCTGCCATCCAAGCGTCGAAGCAGCCGTAGACACTTTTGTATTATAATGGCCATTGTGGCAGTGGTGGTCCCTGGAAACTCCCCTTACAAAAATGAAGGGTCAGAGAGTGGCTCAGTGCTTAAGAGGGCTTGCTCTTGCGGAAGACCCCTGGTTCCCAGCACCTGTGTTGAGCAGGTCACAACCTATAACTCCAGCCCCAGAGGATCCAGTGCCCTCTTCTGGCCTCTAAGGGCACTTGCACACATGTGCACAGCTATGTGCATGTCACACACAAGCACACACACACAAATAAATAACCAGTAATTCTGTCAATTTTCTGTGTTCTCCAAACCTCAGTCTAGCTGCCAGAACCACGCAATTACTTGAAATGATTGCTGCTTAACTCTCCAGCAAACATCTGGACAGATGGTGGTTACCTCACACAGGGGATAGATAGTCCCTCTGAGTCCTGTTTTTATAACAGATGCTATCTTGGAAATCATCCAAGAACAGACTCTTGTGAAATCACTGACAGTAATCTGGAGCAGTCCTTGATTTAGGTTGGGAACTATCAGCCTTAGGAATAGAGAAAAGGCAGTTGAGATTGGTAGGAAAAACCTGTGTCAATAGTTTATTAGTGCTCTTCCGCTTCCTCCTCTGGCGTGCACGTCCACTTGACCCGGTTTCTAGTCTTCTCACAAGACTTTCAGAATCAAGCGATTCCTGGCCAAGAAACAAAAGGAACACTGACCTGTTTTTCAGTGGATTCAGATGAAAACTGGTAACAAAATCAGGTGTAACTTTGAGAGAAGACACTGGAGGAGAACAAAGCTGGGTCTGTAGGGATTCACACAGTGGCCAGACTGTTTATACTGAATTGTGTTCATCAATCAATCCTACCACGTGGAGTTCAACATTTTTATCTCGAGACTCAGTCATGTTTAAGTTAGGGAAGTGGTTTGTCCAGTAATAAAATGTAGAGCCTTTCAAAAAATAGTTTATTGGCTTACATGACAAGTTCTATTCTTTCCCAGGATTGTACCTTCTGTGGTTGCTACTGAAAAATCCTTATTTAAACTTCCCAGAGGAGACCATTAGGAGTTTTCAAACACTTTTATTGGCCGCTTTTTCTGGTTAAGACAGGGCATATGGCGATTTTGGAAAATAGAGACTATAAACCTCGTGATTCCGTGAGTGGGAGATGACACCAATGCCGTGTATTGCCCCCACTGTGTTTCCGGCGACGTTACCTTGGCAGGTCCTTGCATGTCTTCTTGTCTGCCATTGCATCAGAAGCGCCCTGCTGTGTCTTAAAGGGGAAATGGCATGCTGTAACACGGAGGTGCATCATGACTGCCTACATGGGTTTAGCTGTCCGCAGATTTTGTGGTAAGAAACGGTGCGGCCATAGGCACCACTGAAGATAAGCCAAGTGTTCCTCAATGATTTCCTCTGAATCGTTTTCTAGAAGTAGAAATGTAGGGTATTGTGCTAGCATGGTGGCGCTTAGTAAGTACGGACAAATTGCTGAACTAAAAGTCAGTGTCTGTCAGCAGGACTGAAGACTAAAGACAGCGGCAATTTGTAAAATTACATCCTGATGTTTTAGAGTAACTATTTCCTTCCTTTCTTTAATGTTTTTAACTTAAGTGCGTGTGTGTGTGTGTGTGTGTGTGTGTGTGTGTGTGTGTGTGTGTGTGTGTGTAACTGGAGTTACAGGCAGTTGTGAGTGGCCAGCAAGGGTGCTAGGGAGTTTACAGGCTGTGAGGAGTGGCCAGCATGGGTGGAGCCCAGCTCAGGCCTCTGCAAGAGCCCTTGCTCTTAAACACTGACCGGCTCTCCAGCTTCCAGCTCTTCTCCTTCCTTTGATTTGGTGACAAGAGGAAAAGACTTCACTTGAAGTATTTCTGCCAAAGGGAGCCTAAATGCTTTCTTCTTTTACAGGAAATCAGCTTCGCAACTAAAATTATTTTTACTCTTGTCAGTGAAAATTAATCTCTGCAGCTAGGAAATGCCAATGTAGTCATCAACATTAAACAATATGTCAAATGAAAAATAGTAATGCAACTTATTTCCTTTCTAATGTTATCAATTTCTTATTCTGGAAGTATTTTCATATGCCTGATATTACCAAGTTTAAGGCAAAGGTGGTGGCATATGCCTACAATTCTAGCACCTGGGAGGTAGCGGCAAGATCAGGCATTCAAATCCAGCCTCAGCGACAGAGTGAGCTCACGGCTAGCCTGGACTACACAATATCTATCTCAAAAAAATTATTTTATTTTTCTATTATTGGCTATATTTAAACATATTTATTACAAAACCCATGTGGAAATATTTTAGCAAGGAAAATGAAAACAAACTTGTTCTGCTAGCTTGCGCTGATTTTTACACACATTGTAAAAGTCCCTGCCTTATCTTCAGTTTAGAACTAAGACTCCACTGTATGTGCAGATGGTTGACTCACAGTCCCCATTCTACCGAGGAGATAACACTCCCTCATTTACAATCCTGTTCAACAAAATAAATATTTTCATGGGACAGAATGTTTGTGGTTTGGTGATTCAACTCTCTCCCCGAGCTGGAAACCTGAGTTCCCAACTAACCAGTGGCGCAAGAAAAGACTTGTTTTATATCATCCCCACTAAAGCTATAAATAAATAAAGGCATTTATTGAACGAGTTATGGGTATAGAAAATGTTTGAATCTTTGCTCTCTAAAAGCCTATAATTGATCTGAGAAATATAAACACTTGATAAACAACACAAAACCACAGGAAGTTGCCAACTTATCTACAAAGCTATATTTTATAACATCCCCATCCTGGTTGAAAACCAGGCCCATCACCTGCCTCTACACGTCCTTCATTTCTTGCTCGGTGAAGACACTAGTGCCTTTGAGCTCAGGCTGGGGTGAGTGGGGGTCACCTGCCTTCCCCAATCTGTGCTGTGCATTTGCTGAGCTCAGCCCCCGCCTGCCTCTCCAACCCACTTCTCTCCTGTCCAGAACGTGTCCTCATCTTATTGGAGATTCTTTCCACTCTGCTTCCCTAGTCTTACCAAGGAAATCCTCACCCTTCTCCAACTCTCTTTCACTTCTTTTTTTATTATTTTTATTTTTAGGATGTATTTTATGTGTATGGATTTGCACCACATGAGTGCTTGGGAGTTAGTCGTGAACCACCATGTGGGTGCTGGGAATTGAACCCAGGTCCTTTGCAAGAGCAGCAAGTCAAGTGCTCTTGTTCTTTTTGTTTGCATTCTCTGCTTCCCCTTCCACCCCACTGTAACCCTCCATAGCTCTGGGGGTGTCTGTAAGGCCCAGGGTTACCGCTGGTGGCGCCTCTGTGTGAAGAGACAAACGTGTGTCTCTGGCAGTCAGAGGCTTCTGATAGGGAAGAAAGCCCTGCAGTTACATTCTACATGGTCTGAAAAGGTCTCCGGCCTCCAACTCTTCCTGATGGACCCTGATTTGTTTTTTCAATATTCTCTTTTCCACATGAAATAACAACCTACTCTTGAGGACAACAAACACTTTCTCAGAGTACTTTATTGCTTTGTTGTTGTTGTTGTTGTTCTTCTCCTTTTTAAAAGCAACATTGGAGCAAGTCTGTGATTCATAATGATGTTCTTTTTCTTTTTGTCCCTATGGTTTAATATTTCAGAGCATTACCTAGAGATCAAACCACTGTTCTTACACTGTATCTAAAGTGGAATAAATCAATTACCTTCAAAATTTTTTTGCACACAGCTCCAAAGTACATTAGCATCTCCTTTCAAAGCAGATGGCTGAAGGGTAGGGAAGCACAGGTTCCTTGCAGTCAGGAACTTGGAGGAGCAACTTTACAAGTTTGATTTGCTGGCATTTGATAATCAAAGATCCCAAAGGGAGAGGGGGACATTAACAGGAAACCCAAGCAAAGACATGGGCAAACTGTATGGAAGGGAAGGGCAAACAGGTCTTTATGACCACAAATGGAGTCTGGGACTGAGGGCCAAGTAATGGCGTACTGGTTAACGGAGCTAGCTTGTGGAGAACCTAAGTTTGAATTCCAATACCCCCCAAATCTGGATGTGGCTTAGTGGGTCTGTAACTGTACTGCTGTGAGGGATAAAGACAGGTTTACTGGGACTTACTGGCTTCCAGCTAACTCCATTTTCAGTGGGATTCCTGTCTCAGGGGAATATGGTGGATATACCAGGGCACCTAATGTTTTCCTCTCATTTCTGCATTTGTGTGCACAAGCACATGTACCCCCATACATGTGAATGGCACACATACACACACACACACACACACACACACCCACACACACACACACACACACCACAGACACATACAAATCAATTTTTATAGAAGTTTGAAGTTTTGGGGAAAGATGATGAGCTTAGAGCTCTACTGAAGGTCCCTCAGGATGGGGACTCTGACCTGATGTTCCAATCACACAAACAGCATTCTCAAAGGACAACTGTATTAAACTATATGGAAAGTGGGGACACTGTGGCATTCTTTTCTTGCCTCTGCACCTGAGAAGGTTCCTCTTCCTGAGATATGAGATGATGGCTATCAGCCTATCTCAAATGGACCTCCCCAGCTCTATCTCCTTCAGACAGCAAATCAGGATCCCTAGTGTAGCCTTATTGGGTTTTAATTAGATAAATTTTTAATTAGAGTTTTCTTTTGGAACATTAGCATCAATTAAAGACACTAATTGGACTCATTCATTATGAATATGATGGCAATTCTAATCACTGTGAAAGCATGTATCTAAGAGGTTCTTAAGCAACTCTGGTCTCTTGAGGAATTGACCTACCTGGTGCAGATGGACAGAGAAGCCAAAGGTGTGGTTCAAGCAATCGTGAATTATGTATTAATTCTTGGCCATTTTATATTGCTGAACAACCATCCAGTATTCAGAAATTGGGCAAATTGGGCATGTTGAAATAACAAAAAAGCTAATATAAAAACTAACTTCTAGCATTGAGGTATTGTGCTATTTACCTTTAGTCTTTGGGCTCTCAGGAGGCAGAGGCAGGAGGATTGCCACATAGCAAATTCCAGGCCAGCTGCAGCTACATACCAAGATTTTGTCTGAAAAACAAACAACAAATGCCTACCTCTAAACTCTATAAGCTTTGAAAATTAAAGTTAGTGAACCCAACCCTTATATTTTAAAATTATTTATGAAAATTTTACTGTAAGTCTTACTATGTGTGAGAATAGTTCAGGTGTGTGTGTGTGTGTGTGTGTGTGTGTGTGTGTGTGTGTGTGTTCTTTTTTAAGGTATCATCTTACTCCTCTGCCTAGGCTCTTGCCTCAACCTCCCTGGTGCTGGGATTATAAGAATGAGCCCATCATACCTGGAGACTAGACGCCTGATAACATTAAGGACTCCTTTCTCACAGTTTTTTAAAGGATTTACAGAGCCACCGTGTGCAAGGCAGCCTCTAAACCTCTGCTGCATAGCTGGGGAAACTTGAGGATCTGGTTTGTGAGACACAGAGAGTTTGGGAAGTATAGCAAATGCTGAAATATTTTGATGCGGTAGATGGTTACCACAATTTCACTTGAAACTTTATTTCTAGAAATGCCTCTGAGGTAGTCATGTTTACAGACTCACAGGTATAATCAGGGCCTAGGACTGGTGAAAATGACTTGTGAGTGTCTGGAAGACTGAGTGCGTGTGAGCGCTGTGCCAAGCGCTTCGGGAGCTTTGGAGTTTCCGAGATTCTTATTAATTGTCGTTGATATGGATTGTCTTGGACTAGTGAGCTAAGGTGGAGCAAAGGTAAACAAAACAGGCAGATGGTGCCTACTAACCATGCTATAAAGTCAACTTCAAAGCCCGTGACATCACCATGGACTTCTGGAAAATAATAGTGGATGGAGCACCTTGACATGGAGCTCCTGTAGTTGCTTCTGAGCCAAAGCTGTACATTGACAGTGTTAGGAACTCAGCATCGGAACTGGAAGCAGCTGCCGAATCATGCATCCATCCTCCTTTGCAGAAGGGACTTTGTGTTCACTCACTCAGGAGTGAACATGTGTGAAGCAGCAGACACTGCCCTATGCTGCCGTGTCAGGACCCCCCTAAGAGTTAGCTCTTCCAGAAGAACTCAAGAGCCCCTGGTAACTGTAAGAGAACCAAACTACTGGTAACACAATAGCCTGGACACAGGGTGGGGAAGGAGCTAGGAAAACGCAGATTGGATCCAGAAGAGGGAAGCACCATGAACTGTCATCTCTTATAGCACTGAACCACCAAACGGCTTTCAAACGTGAGAGCCAGTCTTTGTGAAGGTTGGATGGTTGGAAGCAGTAGTGGGGACTAGCTGGGAGCTACTGAAGGCACTGTGAGGCTGGGAACTGGAGTGTCCCTCCGTCCCTGTCTCCTCTAAAGGACTTACAGTAAGTTACGTCCAGTCAGCTATGCGAACAGGTAAGGCCTAGGAAGCAGTTTACAGGAAATGCATTCCTGAAGTTCTGCAGTTACCACAATTGACTCATTATGAGGGTACGTGATTGGCATTGTTGGAGAGTCTACAAGTGAGGGAACAAAGCCTTCCGTGGAACTTAATGAAACAGGCTTTCTCCCTTTGGCCCCTAGAGATACGGCATAAGTAAGATAACGTCAAAAGTGCAACGCGTCCATCGAAGATTTCTCCTGTAGCCCCAGAGCAAGTGTGATGACCTGAGCCCAGTCCCTGGACCCGTGGAAGGAGAGAACAGACTCTTTTTTTTAAGATTTATTTATTTATTATGTATACAGTGTTCTTTTTGCATGTATCCCTGCAGGCCAGCAGAAGGCGCCAGATCTCATTACACATGGTTGTGAGCCACCATGTGGGTGCTGAGAATTGAACTCAGGACCTCTGGAAGGACAGCCAGTGCTCTTAACCTCTGAGCCATCTCTCCAGCCCGAGGACAGACTCTTAAAAGTTTTCCTCTGACTTTCACACCTACTCCATGGCATGCACACACACCTATAAATACAATAAAATTTTAAGATAGCAATTTAAAATACCCTCCCTTGCATTGTTAATTCATTATTATGAACTAAGTACAGTCACTGGCCTTTCTTTGGGGAGTACATCTGCTAGCCAAAGAAACACTCCATTTTCCCCTTGTCACCATTGGATTTAGGATTGAACTGCCTTAATAGGAAACTTTGAGCAATCACAGTCCTCCTTTTATATTTTGACAAGTGTATCAACTTGCTCAATTTGCAGGTTAGAAAGGGAAGCTGGGAGTGGGGTGGGCGTGGTCTTCAGCTGCTGTGGATGAGAGTATCTGGGGCCATGAATGAAACCCAAAACTCTTGATAAACAGAGCCCGTGCCCAAGACCCAGAGCTCACCGGAGTTTCTCAGATCTCTGGAACGTAATGTAGGGGGTGGGGTTCTGGGGTTCTCAGCCTTCACTTATTTTTGTTCCTGCCTAGGATGGGATCATCCCCTCTTGTGAGACCAGCCTGAGTCTGGGTGAGTTTTTGAGTTGGTTAATCATGCGGGGTGATCCCAAATAACTAAAGTTAGTATTGACCCTCAGGTAGCTTGCTAAGGTTCACAGGCTCTGACGCTCCCAAAGGGTCCCAAGCCTTAGACTGAAGAGATGAGCTGCGTTGTACTGGCTAGAGATGAAGGGCACTTGGGCATCTCTGTCCCACACTGCACTGAGATGCTCTTGGCTGTTGAGTTACTATGTATATCAGTGTGCCCAGGGAAGTAGAGGCCACCTCTGTGTTGGGGCTGGCAGGGAACTGTACTTCTTCAGGAAGAACTGCAAAATTCTAAGGCTTAGTAGATTGTCATCCCTGTACAACCACTAGATGGCAGTTTGGACATTCTATTACCATTGCTGACTCTAAACACCTGCATTGATGGTGTAGCCTTTTTTACAAGGCTAAATGTTGAAAATGTTTAGAATTTTTGAAACTTGACTAAGCATATAAAACTATCTCCATTTTCCCATCCAACTAAAACTCAT
>NW_023411329.1:0-49355 GCF_903995425.1 Onychomys torridus
GTCATACTGAAACCCCATCTGGGAGAATGAAGATGAAGAGATAGAGGTTACAGCCACTTGTGCATTAATAAATGCTCAAATAAATTTAAAAATTAAAGATAAATTAAATATAAACTGCATCAAATAAGAGAAACTGTTCTTTAATTTCCTGAAGATCTGTAATAAAAGGTAAACCCAGGCTTCATACTCAGAAATTTCCTGGAATGCAATATTAAAATGACCAGAATTTTTTCCAAGAAAAAAAAAATAGTTCTAAACACTAGCATAGTAACTTATTAGTTATTTGTGTAAACAATGGTTCATGTTGCTTATGAGGTAGCCTATACTAGAGAATTAGCTGGTTTTATTTTTAGGTCACTGCATGTTATTAGATTATAAATGCTGAAATAATAACATACTTTGACAGTAATATTAAATTCAAATAAATGATTACAACAGACTATTACCACAGTACATGAATTAGTACATTGGCTTGTAGTAAATATTGATCCAAGAGACCCTGATAGCACTGAGTGTGAACACACAGGGGCTGAATGCTAGAAAAAAAATGTTACAAGGACAGAGCTGTTCACTAGTCACTGGCTACTCTTCTCTGCAAGAATCATCCAAAGGATCATCTAAAGTAGACTGAATAGAAGGCACCAATGAAGTTCTCTAGGATCAGAATTATACATGTATCTTTGCCTTTGTGGGAACAATCAGAGGGGCTGTAGTGGGGAATATGACAGACTCTCTGCTTATGTCTGTGAAGAACAAATACCACCAATCCACTGTCACCAATCATAAAAGTAAAACTCATCATGTCAGGGGAAAAGTAAATGTGAGTGTATAAGGAGGTATATATAGCTGGCATTGTCCAGGATCCATACCTACAATTATTTTCTAAAGTGATTATTTTCCCATTCAATAGACCATTCACTACAAAAGGAAAAAATAAATTTAGAGGTGTAGGAAGCAGGTTAATAAAGAGCAGTAGCTGGTAATAGGACAGGGATTTTGTAAAAGATGTCTATCCTGCATCTTTTTCTCCATCCTTCATCCTACTCTGTCTGTCTGTCCCTGTTTCCATACCATTTCCTCTGTGTTCTGCCTACAGTACTACTTTCTAAGTCACAAAAGACTTACCTTATTATATTCTAAGACACAGACTAACAGTTATGTTTATGTGATTAGAGCTTCTTGTACCCACTTGAACAAAAACAAACCTTTTCTGAATGGTGTGCTCAAGGTGTCTATCAAGGCTGAGTACTCAGTGCAAGTAATTTACTGTGGTCATGATCTCCCAGTGGTTCTATATAACATTTCACATGTAGTCATTCCATATCTTTATCATTGGTATCATGGCCCTCATTCTATGTGTCCTAGTGAATATTTTTATGAATCAATTTAATCAGCTGTCAGAGACATGCACAGTCCATGAATTTTTTTGGCAGTCAAGTATGTGGTTCTGTTCATGTTCTGCAGACAGACAATATCAGAGATTATAAAACTTTCCAAAAACCAGGAAGGCTAGGCAGATGGTGTTTTATTGCATAAGTGGGAGCTGATGAGAGCGAATTTTAAAGATTAAAACAGGTGTGAAAGAGCACTTCACAGATAGAAAGACACACACACACACACACACACACACACACACACACACACACAGAGAGAGAGAGAGAGAGAGAGAGACAGAGACAGAGAGAGAGACAGAGAGAGACACAGAGAGAGAGAGACACAGAAAGAGAGAGACAGAGAGAGGACTTGAACACACCCCCTAACTTCAACTCTGATTATTCCAAACTTGTATCTATCAATATACAGAGACCAGAATGAATAATATAACTTAAATTTTGTAATTCTGATGACCAAGTTACATAAGATATTAAAACTACCAGAAAAAAATGTGAATCATAATGCCATCCCCAAATACCTACCTTTGAGTGCTTGCTAGCCTGTCAGTGCATACTGGTTTGCCTTAGGCAGATGTTGAATGAGGTCTCTGATATAGATTTTTTATTGAATGATTTCATTCCCTCAGTGGGAATTGTTCATCATTTTTCTTACAAGGTAACTGACAATGTCTGTATGAGGAGTGGGGATTATATACAGAGGAATCTGTGCTCTGTGCAAGTCCCCAACTGCTACTGAAAATGATAATGATGCCAGTGAGGAGATGCAGAACTGATTTCCTGAGGTATAATCACAAAATAAACAATAGTCCCATATAATTCCTGAGGAGGTCAGGGAGGCTTTTATGAGTACTAAAAGAAGTTGAAGAAGTTGAGAATAGGCATACACCTGAGTTGTTTTTTGTTTGTTTGTTTTTGTTGTTATTTTTAGAGACAGGGTTTCTCTGTGTAACTTTGTACCTTTCCTGGATCTCGATCTCTAGAACAGGCTAGCCTCCAACTCACAAAGATCCACTTGCTTCTGACTCCCAAGTGCTGGGATTAAAGGCATGCACCTCCACTACCAGTCCACCTGCGTTTTAATTATCTTGGTATTTAGGGCTTCTAGATAATTTTGAGAATTCAAAGAACATGGAATCCCACACGTTTCATATCAGTGATTCCTCCTTGATTTTTCTGGCTATTGGTGTTGGGTGTCAGAAAGACTTCCAAGGTGTCTGTTTGCCATGGAGATGGTAGCATATGGATTTGGAATGATGTCTTTGTGATATCATGGGGTCACATACTGAGAAGGGATCATTGTTAAGAAGAAGATAGATGCCCTTACTGAAGGAGGTTGTAGAGATGCATTGTGTTATACAAAGACTGATAAAGATGTGGTTAGCTGAGATTTAAGTCCTGAAGAACAGTTTTTGCTTGAATCATGATTTAAGAGGTTTATTAAGTGTGTAAGTTTAGAACAGAGTTTAATACCAGAACTAAGAAGAGGAGGAAGGGAATAATGACTGTGATTGACTGACTGACTGAATGATTACCTAACTGACTGACTGCCTGTGCCTAAGTGACTGACTGCCTGACAGACTGACTGCCTGACAGAATGATGGACTAAATGAATGAATGAATGAATGAATGTATGAGTGAATTAAAACTCAGTTCTCAAAAATACAGATCCTTCAACACCATTTTCACTAGACTTGGTTGCCATGCCTCATAAGACTATTATGGTTGGTTGTCTCTTAGGGAAGAACAGATACTGCACTGTTTTTTCTTTTAGAAATATCAGACTGTGTTAATAGGTTGGTGAAACTCTCTCAAACTTTAGTAGGTTATAATAGCAATTTGAGAAGTGTTTGATGTTTTCTGCATAATTCTACCTCAAATTCTGCTTTTTCTCTCGGGGATTTGTGTGGATTTGGATTATTATTTACTTTATTCAAATGGTCTGTGTAGAGTGGCAAAGTATGAAGTTAATATCCTTCTTAGAGGAATTCATATTTTAGTGAAAAGAGGAGCTAACCTGGGTGTAAATATATTGATAAATTTTTTTGTTATTTCCATTTATTTACACATGAGTACATGTGATAGTTATATTTTAAAGAATATACACTAAATTAAAAGGTTTAACTAGGTTGAAAACACACAAAATAAAATATTAGCACATATATATACAAGTAGACATATGTAAATGCAAGTACAATTGAATGTGCTGACAGAGGAGAATTCAAATGTTTTCTCTCATGGTAGCTTATGGCTTCTTTTCTCATCTTTTATTACAATTTTTCATTCTCAATTTTTATTGTTTTTATTATTCTTTATTGTTTATTCTCACTTTTTAAAATTTTTTTTTATTATTAAGTGTTTTAAATTTTATACATCAGCCATGGCTTCCCCTGTCCTCCCGTCCCCACCCTCACCTTCCCCCCAGCCCCTTCCCTCCATTCCCATGTCTTCCAGGATCAAGGCACCCCTGGGGATTCATTTAAATCTGGTGGATTCAGTACAGGCAGGTCCTGTCACCTCCTTCCAGACTGAGCATTGTGTCCTTGTATAAGCCCAAGCTTCCAAACAACAAGCCCATGCACTTAGGGCAGATCCTGGTCCCACAGAATGGCCTGGAGAGATGACTCAGCCAGTAAAGGCTAGGCTCACAACCAAAAACATTCTCACTTTTTGTGTTTGAGAAATTTGTGTTATGTATTTTGATCATTTTCATACCTCCCCCTCACCTCATGGATACACCATCTTTCTCTACCAACCATCCTTGTGTCTCTTTAATTTTTAACATATACAGCACAGACTATGTTGCCCATATGCTCTTGGATGTGTGACCATCCTCTGGAGCATGGTTGACTTATTGATGACCACATTTTAAAGGATGCTGACTCACATTTCCTATTAGCTATCAGTTGCCAGTAGCATCTTAGTGGTTACTATTGTCTGTGGAGCTAGGCAGTCTCCTTTCTGATATGTCTGTGCCTTTTACTAGTTGATGGGAACCTGGAAACCTGTGCTATGTCAGGATCCAGAACACTCATCTGCATCTAACTTGATTAGTAAACCCTCTCAGCAATGCACTTGTGGATTTTAAAACAGCTATTAATGGTAAAACATTGAAAAATGCTAATGCTTATTAATGACAGTATGAAGTTTAACTTTTACCACAATGTGCCAGTTATTTATTTGTAATTCAAACAATAGGAATTAATTGAGACCTAGCAATTTTCTTACATGAAGGACACATTTTAAGAGGTCTTATGAATGTAAGGTGATAGTATCTATGTAGTATATTAAGGGTCAAGCTAGGAAGAATATAGTCCAACTTCTATAACACATTTCCTCTGGATTTGTTGGTCAGTGACCCAGGGCCTTTACAAAATGGCCACTAGAGACATGGCTTTTGGGATCTTCTTTCTTTCCCAGAATGTGATGAGAATGTTGGGTAACAGCCTTATTTGCTTGTTATATCATTGCTAACTCCTCTGAAATCAGGGTGAAGTCCGCAGACCTGTTTATCAAACACCTACCCTTGGTCATCATTATAGTTCTCTGAAGAGGAATCTCACAGACAATTGCTGGTGTTAGAGTTATTATCTAGATTATGTTTTATATTAACTTTACTTATATTTTCATGGAGTTGCCAGAGGCATAGCCCAGGACTCCACATGCCTGCTGAGGGGCTTTCAGGGCCTCACCATCAGCCTTAACAACTAAGTCCTAGTGAGCACAGCTCAAGGTCAGAGTAGCCAGAATCATTGGCCCTTCCTTGGGCCTGTGCAGGGGCCTCCAGCTGTTGGTATATGTCTTCATTCCTGTACATACAAATGACATATGGTATGGAAGAAATATTACTGGGATAAAAGATTTTGAATACTGAGTTACTATGAATCCTGGAAGACTAACCAGTACACTTATTGCAATGTGGTTGATATATTTTGCACTCCAATAAACTTGTCTGGTGTTCAGAGAACAGAACAGCCACAGTATTAAACATAGATATTAGCCAGTTGTAGCACATGCCTTTAATCCAAGCATTCACTATGAATTCAAGGCTACACTGATAAAAGAGCCAGGTTTGGTGGTACACACCTTTAATTCCAACAACTGAGATGTCATGTCTTTGCTTGGGAAGGACACCCAACTTTAATCACAGGAAGAAATATGGCAGGACACAGAAAGATATATAAGGCGTGAGGAAACAGGAACTCATGTTCTTGAGGCTGAGGACAAGGAACTAGAGGCTTTTAAGTAGCAATTCAGTTGTGATCCCTTACATCTAGGTGAGTAATCAGAGGCTTTCAGTTTGAGGATTCATGGAAATGGGATTGGCCGAGGAGTTGTCCAGGTAAGGTTGCCAGTGGCTTTTTCTTCTTCTCTAATCTTTCAGTATTCACCACAATATCTGGCTCTGGGTTTTTGAGTAATAAGATCATTTAGCTATTCATTTTATAATCGCAATCCTACTGGTATCCAATAATGCCATAGTTTTGGGAATGATGGTGTGAGCCAGTGGCTACATGCTATTGATCCTGCTCAAGCACAAGCAAAGAGCCAAGCACATCCCTAGGGGAGAGTATGTGATGAGGTGACTAAAATAGGTGTTCTTCGGGCGCGAATATTAAAACAGTGCAGTATAAAATTATAGGAATCTATGTGGGTAATTAGCAAGGATTTCTTGTAATGGAAGATATGGATGCTGAACCAACCATTTCTCTAACCAGGCTAGGATAACAGTGTTGGGACTGGGACACCAACCCATCCACAAAACGTGCCCCTTGCTCTGCTCACAAGATGTATTGGGGTAGTGGTGGCTCAGAACTAATGGAAGAGGCCAACCTATGACTGGTATGATTTGAGGACAAAGCCATCAGAGAAAAGTATACAGAGGTGGAGACCACTTCAGGGGCATGCTATTTTCAGAATGACATTGAAATGAATCCAGATTTACACTTTCAGAGTCAGTAAGGATTATGGAAAGGTAAATGAATAAAGAAGAGAGGCTTCATTATAGAATCACACTTGCAGACTGTAAATTACAGAAAGAAATATCATTCACTTTTCCTTCCTCCTGCCTTCATGGGATAGACAGCCTTTCAAGATAATAAAATGTAGAATGAGAAAAATAATTCCCTGATGAATATTATCAAGTAAAATGTAGAAATTATAACAATATTAATAGATCTAGAGAATGATCATGGGAGAGGGCCAACACAGGAGAATAGCTGGCCGTTGGAACATGCATTTGGAGGAGATGTTTAAGTGTGTAGACCTGCTAGGAGATCGTCACACCACAGAGAAAGCTCCAAGGATTCCATGAAATAGCAGATTGTATTTGGAAAATTACCTCAAACAAATAATCCAGTTGCTTTTTTCTCTTTAAAAAGATCAAAGGCACTACAAGAAGAGATGGAAATGTTTTAATGAATAACATTAACTGCACTACAACCAACATAATGTAGGTTTTGATTGAATTCACTTGAGTCCCTAGTAAAATTGCTAAAAATAGAAAAATGTTGGCTGAGTATTTAATGATATTTTTGCTGAAGATGAGTGAAATAGATTCATCAAGTATCAGTGATGTCCACAGAGTTGCAATCAAGACTATTTGTATGTGGCTATAGTGATACATCTGGAATTTTATGAGAAAAAATATGTTGTTGTAGAATGGCAAATCAAGATAAAGTAGGTATGACATACTGGTTCTTAGATAGAAATTCCCACTGTGTTACTATATTTAATTATCCTCTTCTGGGTCAGGGGAGACTGATCAATAGATAAAATGCTTGCTGCACAAACAAGAGAATCTGCACTCAGATTGCTAGAAACCATTAAAAAGCCATACGGAATAGCTAACATGTAGAACCCCAGTGCACAATTGACAGGAAAACAAGTAGAGAGCAGAAAACAAACAAAACAAAAACTGTGAATATGTCAAGCAGTCATTTTCTAAAGAAATTCTTTATAGAGAAGAACTATGAAGTAAGGGTATGTTGGGCATTTGACAATGATATCTATGGACTTGAATCTAATTCTGATGAATTCACCTAATATAAAGCAGCAAAGAAAGGCTTAATTCTCCAGAATTTCCAGTAAAGTCTGGGACACGAAGTAGATTTTTTTTTAACAAAATATGAAATGTACATTTCATTATATTCAATAATCTATTTCAACTTTATTAACATAAAGAGGAGTCCAATGTGTACATATATCACTGTAGTATTTTTTTAGTATGCTTATGTAAACAGAAAAACAATTGAAATAATCAAATTACTAAATGTCTTTCAGCCAAGAATGAGTCAAGCAGTCTATTTATATGACAAATAGTATATATTCATGAAAAATGATCATGTCAAATTGTATAGGTGGCCATCACTCCTTAATTTATAGTTAAATTTTTAAACATATTTTTATTAATTCTTATGGAACATGACGTCATACACCCCAATATCATTCATTTCCCAGTCCCTCCATATCAACCCCTTACTCACATAGTATCTTCTAATAAGAAATTTTAAAAATTATTTTTTTACTTTGTTATTATTATTATATTTGTGTTTTAATTTTACATATCAGCCATGGGTACCCTGTCTTCCCCACTCCTTCCCCCATCCCCACCTTCCCCCTAATCCCTCCCCTCCATTCCCATCTCTACCAGGGCCAAGAATCCCCTGGGGATTCATTTAAACCTGGTGGATTCAGTACAGGCTGGTCAGTTTACCACCTTCAAGGCTGAGTAAAGTGTCTCTGTGTAAGCCCAAGGTTTCAAACAGCCACCTCATGCAAAAAGGACAGGTCCTGGTCCTACAGGCTGGATGCCTCTCAAAGAGTTCAAGCTATTCAATTGTCACACTTACCCAGTGGGCCTTTCCCAGCTGGGGGCTACATAGCCGTTGGTTCATAAATCATGTGCTACCATTTGTTTGGCTATTTGTCCCTGTGTTTTTTCCAATTTTGGGCTTAACAATTCATACACTTACAGTGCCTCCTCTTTCTCAACAATTGGACACCTGGAGCTCCACCTGGGGCCTAGCTGAGGATCTCTGCATCCACTTACATCAGTTATTGGATGAGAGTTCCAGCTCAAATGGCCATCTGATCACCAGACTAGGTCAGATCAGGCTTTCTCTCTACCAATGCCTGGAGTCTACAGAGGATGTATTATTGTGGATTTCAGGGAACCTCTCCAGCACTCTGCCTATTCCTGTTCTCATGTTTTCTTCATTTATCATGGTCTGTTATTCCTTGTTCTCCCTTTCTGTTCTTGATCCAGCTGTGATCTCCTGCTCCCCTAAGCTTTATTCCCCTCAAATTTTGTCCTTCATTACTCATACTGTCATCCAGGTTGTTCAAGTTGATCTTATCCATTTCTCTGTCATTGGGTGATCCCTGTGTCTTTCCTAGGGTTGCATTTTCTAGGTAGCCTCCCTGGAGTTGTGAATCAGTCTAGTCATCTTTGTTTTACATCTAGTATCCTACTATGAGTGAGTACATAACATTTTGGTCATTTTGAATCTGGGTTACCTCACTCAGGATGATTTTTTCTAGATCCATCCATTTGCCTGCAAACCTCATGATGTCATTGTTTTTCTCTGCTGAGTAGTGCTCCATTGTGTATATGTACCATATTTTCTTTATCCATTCCTCAGTTGAAGGGTATCTAGGTTTTTTTCAGGTTCTGGCTATTACAAACAATGCTGATATGAACATAGCTGTGCAAATGCCCTTGTGGTATGATTAAGCATTGCTTAGGTATATGCCCAAGAGTGCTACAGCTGGATCTTGGGTGAGATTGATTCCCAGTTTTCTAAGGAAGCACCATCTTGATTTCCAAAGTGGCTTTACAAGCTTGCATTCCCACCAGCAGTGGAGGTGAGTTACCCTTTTTCCACATCCTCTGGAGCTAAGCTGCCTTCTGTGTTTTTAATCTTAGCCACACTGAAAAGTGGTAAGGTGGTTTCTCAGCATCATTTTGATTTACATTTCCTGGATAATTAGGGATGTTGAGCAATTCCTTAAATATCTTTCAGCCATTTGAATTTCCTCTGTTGAGAATACTCTGTTTAATTCTATAGCCCATTTTTTATTTGGACTGTTGGGAAATTTTGATGTCTAATTTCTTGAGTTCTGTATACATTCTTGATATCAGCCCTCTGTCAGATGTGGGGTTGGTGAAGAACTTTTCCCGTTCTGTAGGCTGTCACTTTGTCTTTTTGACCTCGTCCTTTGATCTACAAAAGCTTCTCAGTTTCAACATGTCCCTTTGATTGATTGTTTCTCTCAGTGTCTGTTCTACTGGTGTTATATTTAGAAAGTGATCTCTGGTGCCAATGTGTTCAAGACTACTTCCTACCTTATATTCTATCAGGTTCAGGGTAACTGGATTTATGTTGAGGTCTTTGATCCACTTGGATTTAAGTTTTGTGAATGGTGACAGATATGGATCTATTTGCAGCCTTCTTCACATTGACATCCACTTGTGCCAGCACCATTTTTTGAAGATGCTTTCTTTTTTCCATTGTACATTTTTGGCATCTTTGTCAAAAATTTTGTGTTCATATGTCTGTGGGTTAATGTCAGGGACTTCAGTTAGATACCATTTGTCCACATGTCAGATTTTATGCCAATACTAAGCTGTTTTTATTAAAGTTGCTCTATAGTACAGATTGAGGGCAGTGATAGGGATGCCTCCAGAGGAGGTTTTATTGTACAGGATTCTTTTGTCTATCCTGTTTTTTTTTGTTTTTGTTTTTGTTTTTCCATATAAAATTGAGTATGATTCTTTCCAGATCTGTGAAGTATTGTGTTGGTCCTCTGATGGGGATTGCATTGAATCTGTAGATTGTTTTGGTAAGATTACCATTTTTCCTATATTATTCCTGCCTATCCATGAACGTGGGAGATCGTTCCATTTACTGACATCTTCTTCAATTTCTTTTTTCAGGGACTTAAAGTTCTTGTCATATATGTCCTTCACATGTTTAGTTAGAGTAACCACAGGGTATTTTATATCATTTGGGGCTAATGTAAAGGATGATGTATCTCTTATTTCCTTCTCAGCCTATTTGTCTATTGTATATAGGAGGGCTACTGATTTTTCAAGTTGATCTTGTATCCTGCTATGTTGCTGAAGGAGTTTATAAGCTGTATCAGTTCCTTGGTTGAATTTTTGGGGTCACTCATGTATACTATCATGTCATCTGCAAATAGGGAAAGCTTGACTTCTCCCTTTCCAATTTGTATCCCCTTAATCTCCTAATGTTGCCTTATAGCTCTGGCTAGAACTTCAAGTACTATATTGGTTGAATAAGTATGGGGAGAGCAGACAGCCTTGCCTTGTTCCTGAATTTAGTGGTTGGCTTTCAGTTTCTCTCCATTTAATTTGATGTTGGATGTTGGCTTGCTGTAGATTGCCTGTATTATGTTTCAGTATGTTCCCTGTATTCCTGATCACTCCAAGACCTTTATCATGAAGGGGTGTTGGATTTTGGCACATGCCTTTTTGGCGTCTAGTGAGATGATCATGTGTTTTTTTTTTTTCTTTAAATTTCTTTATATGGTGTATTACATTGATGGACTTTCATATGCTGAACCACCCTTGCATCCCTGAGATGAGGCCTTCTAGATCATGGAGAATAATTGTTTTGATGTATTCTTGGAGTCTATATCTCAGTATTTTATTGAGTATTTTTGCATCAATATTCATGAGGGAGATAGGTCTCCAGTTCTCTTTCTTTGTTGCATCTTTGTTTGGTTTAGGATTCAGCGTAATTGTAGCCTCATAGAAGGAGTGTGGTAATATTCCTTCTGCCTCTATTTTGTGGAACAATTTAAAGAGTATCGGTATTAAGTCTTCTTTGAAGATCTGGTAGAATTCTTCTCTGAAACCATCTGGTCCTGGGCTTTTATTTCAATGGGAGATTTTAATGATTGATTCTATTTCCTTAGGGGTTATTGGACAATTTAAATAGTTTATCTGGTCTTGATTTAACTTAGGTATGTTACACCAATCCAGAAAATTTTCCCTTTCTTTTATATTTTCCAGTTTGGTGGAGTCGATTTTTTTGAAGTATGACTTGATCATTCTCTGGATTTCCCCACTGTCTGTTGTTATACCCCCCTGTTCATTTCTGATTTTGTTAATTTGGATGCTCTCTCTGTGTCTTTTGGTTAGTTTGGATAAGGGTTTGTCTATCTTGTTGATCTTCTCAGAGAACCAACTCTTTGTTTCATTAATCCTTTGTATTGTTTTCTTTATTTCTACTTTATTGTCTTCAGCACTCAATTTGATGATTTCCTGGCGTCTGTTCCTCCTGAGAGACATTGCTTCTTCCTGTTCATGGGATTTCAGGTGTGCTGTCCAGTCGCTAGCGTGAGATCTCTCCAGCTTCTTTATGTGGGCATTTAGTGCTATGAATTTCCC
This sequence comes from Onychomys torridus, assembly GCF_903995425.1. Classification (NCBI taxonomy): domain Eukaryota; kingdom Metazoa; phylum Chordata; class Mammalia; order Rodentia; family Cricetidae; genus Onychomys; species Onychomys torridus. Next base: position 11,809 of record NW_023411329.1, read on the forward strand.
TCTTAGCACTGCTTTCATAGTGTCCTATAGGTTTGGGTATGTAGTGTATTCATTTTCATTGATCTCTAGGAAGACATTAATTTATTCCTTTCTTTCTTTCTTCCTTAATACATTGGTGATTCAGTTGAGTATTATTCAGTTTTCATGTGATTGTAGGATTTCTGTAGTTTTTTATTGTTGTTGTTGAAATCTAACTTTAAACCATGGTGATCCGACAGAACACAGGAGGTTATTCCTATTGTTTTGTGTTTGTTCAGATTTGCTTTGTGGCCAAGTATGTCATTGATTTTAGAGAAAGTTCCATGGGGTGCTGAGAAGAAGCTACATTCTTTATTGTTTTGGTGGGATGTTCTGTAATTATTGGTGAAGTCCATTTGAGCCATAATATTATTAGTTAAGACCATTATATCTCTGTTAAGTTTCAGTTTGTCCGATCTGTGCAGAGGTGAAAGCAGGGTTTTGTAGTCTCCCACTATTAATGTGTGGGGTTTTATATGTGATTTAAGCTTTAGTAATGTTTCTTTTACATATGTGGGTGCCTTTGTGTTTGGGGCATAAATGTTCAGAATTGAGAGTTCATCTTGGTGGATCATTCCTGCGATGAGTATGTAATGTCCTTTATCATCTCTTTTGATTGATTTTAGTTTGGTCTGTTTTCCTGGATATTAGGATGGCTACACCAGCTGGCTTCTTAAGACCATTTGATTGGAAAGTTGTTTCCTAACCTTTTATTCTTAGGAGGTGTCTACATTTGAATTTGAGGTATGTCTCTTATATGCTGCAGAAAGATGGGTCCTGTTTTTGTATCCAATCTGTTAGTCTGTGTCTTTTTATATGTGAATTAAATCCATTGATATTAAGGGATATTAATGACCAGTGATTGTTTGTTTCTGATATTATTTTTATTTTTTGTTGGTAGTGTGTATACTTCTCTTCTTTGGTGTTTACTGCTGTGGTGTTATCTATTGCCTGTGTTTTCATGGGTGTATCTGCCTTCCTTATGTTGGAATTTTCCTTTGAGTGTTTTCTGTATGGCTGGGTTTGCAAATAAGTATTGTTTATTTCTAGTTTTGTCTTGGAAGGTCTTGTTCACTCAATCTATGATGATTGAAAGTTTTGCTGGATATATTAGTCTAGGTTGTCATCCATTGTCTCTTAGTATATGCATTCTATCTGCCCAGGTCCTTTTGGCTTTCTAAGTCTCCATTGAGAAATTGGTTGTTATTCTGATGGATTTGCCTTTATGAGTCACTTTGCCTTTTTCCTTTGCTGCCCTTAATATTCTTTCTTTATTCTGTACATTTAGTTGTTTAATTATGATGTGGTGAGGGGACATTTTTTTGGTGGTCTAGTCTGTTTGTTGTTTTATAGGCTTCTTGTATCTTCATAGGCATTTCCTTCTTTAAGGTGGAAAAGTTTTCTTCTATGATCGTGTTAAATGTATTTTCTGTGCCTTTGAGTTGGTATTCTTCTCCTTCCTATATCCCTATTATTTGTAGGTTTGGTTTTTTCATGGCGTCTCAAATTTCTTGGACATTTTGGGTCATGACTTTGTTGGTTTTATTGTTTTCTTTGACTGATGAGTCTATTTCTTCTACTGTATCTTCAACACCAGAGATGGTCTCTTCCATCTCTTGAATTTTGTTGGTTATACTCGTATCTGAAGTTCCTGTTTGTTTACTCAGATGTTCTACTTCCAGCATCCCTTTTTCTAGTGTCTTCTTCATTTATCCCGTTTCCCTCTTCAGGACTTGGCCTGTATCCCTTGTCTGTTTTGTCGCTTTTCCATGATTTTCTTTCAGGGTCTTACTGTTTTTTTCTGCTTTAATTTCCCTTTCCTCTTTTTTTTTTTTTAATAGCATTCTTCCCATTTTTTGTTTTGCTGTTCCTCCACTTTATTTTTGATTTCTTCTACATAAGGCTCTAGCCTCTTTGTGATGTTCCTTATAAGGTTGTTTTCTTATTCTTCCACTCTTTGATGTTCAGGTCTAGATGTTAGAGAAGTGTTTGGTTCTGGTGAAGCTGTATTGCTCTTTATTTTGTATTATGTACTTCTGCCTTGAAGTCTGCCCATCTCCTTGTGGATTGGTTCTTGGTCTTATCAGTGTACTTTGTCCAGTCAGAGCTGAGAGATTTAAGGAGCCTGTCTCTGGTCCAGATGGAAGCTCTGGGCCTGATGGGAACTCTGGTCCAGATGTAACTGCTGGCCAGATAGGAACTGGAGGGGCTGGACTCTGCGTCTCAGGAAGTCCCTGTGGTCTCCTTATCTTGTCCAGACGGAAGCTCCTCTTGCAGAGATAGAAGTTCTGGGGCAGGATATAATGCTGGACTCTGGTCTCTAAGTCTCCAGAAGTGGCTGGGGTCTCCAGTAGATGGGTGTGTGAGCATGGCGTTGAGGTTGTAGTGTCCCCTGGAGGGTCTCTCTGGTCCTGATGGAGGTTCCAGGGTGTCTGGGAGCTGGAGTCTAGTCTCTAAGTATCAGGAAGTGGCTGTTTTCTGGAGCAAATAGGTGTGGGGGCCAGGTGTGGAGACTGCAGGGTCTGCCTTTAGTCCTGGAAAAGGGGAGAATTCCCACAGGGCCCTCCACATGGCTGGAAGCTGGGGCCAAGTTGGACAGGTCCTCCCGGAATGGCTGGTACCCAGGGGTGGGATCCAGCGCCTGTTGCCTCTCTGATTATAACCCCGGGCACTCACCTCTGGTCTACATGTGAGTTTCGGGATAGTTGGTTGGAAGGTGGGGTCTGGTCTCTGAGACTCTGGCAGATGGGTGTGGGGCAGAGCATGGAGGCTGTAGTGTTTACCATGGTGTGTTGGAGAAGGGGAACTTTCCAGGTGGGCATGGAAGTTCTGCCCTATGGCCAGAACCTGGGGCCCAGTTGGGCAGGTCTTCTCTGGAGTGGCTTGTGCCCTGGGCTGGGACCCAGGTGCGGACCTCTCTGGGTGTGACCCCAGGCACTCAACTCTGGTCGAGGTGGGAGTTCCAGGGCAGGATGGAACCAAAGATGTGTTTTGTAGAATCACTGACTTTTCATCATCCGTGAAGGTTGACTGGAGTCTTATGGAAAGTTCAGGAGACTTTGAAGTCAAATTCAGAAGAAAATTAGAGAAGTTTCTATGTCCCATTTAATTCAGGTTTCTCTGAATTTTGCAACACAAATCAACTTAGTTTTTTTTTTTTTAATTTAGAATATTTACTACTTAAATATTTCTTTGAGTATTACACACATGTAAGTGTATTAGTCAAGTCCACTCCATACTATCACCTTTCAAAATCTGATCCCTTACCACTATTCCCTGTAATTGTCACATGGTCCTTTAAAAAAGTAAAGCCAAGAAAAGAAATAAAAATGCTGTGTATACGTAAAGATGCGACTATGTGTCTAGTGTAGTGGCATCTATTGAAAATGGGTAGACTTTCAAAGGCTTAATCCTTAATGAAATGTGACAATTTGTTTCCCAGAAGCCTTCTTTGGACAAAAGTTTTTCAGGGAGAAGCAGCACATCAGCTGTTGCTGGGATTTTGTCTAGCTTTATAATGTGCAGTTTTTATGCATACAACTATAACATGAATTCACATGTGCAAGTGCTCTGTTCCTTTTAGTGAAAACCTGTTTACTTGGAATCATAGTAACTTTGGATTCTTATAGTCTTTCAGCTTTTTCCTCTGTTTTGATCCCTGAATATTGAGGGGAATTGGTTTGATATGGATGTGCCAATTTTAGCTGGGTCCTCCACAGTTTCTTATTCTCAGCACCTGAAATGATTGTGTTACATACAATAGACTGCAAGAAACAAACTTTCTAATGAGGATTGAGGGATAGAGTAATCTGTCAGTAAAAGATTAGAGCTCTTTGGGCAATTATTAGTGTGCTCATTTAGTAGAATGATATATTATTCCTCAAAATCTATCTAACCAAATATTCTTATCCAATATAATGATGATTGGCATGGGTTACATGTTGTGATGTGGGCCTTCAATTCAGTCACAAAGTGGTTGGTCACTGATTTGCTGTTCATGACACAGTTGTACCAAGCTTCTTGTTGTTGTACCTCTTATCAGGGTACTACTTTTATTACTTCTAGCTTTGTGAAAACTATAGAGTAGGCTTAAAGATTCAGGATATAGTTGGGCAATGCTAGAGAGAGTTGATAGAGCTGAGCTTTACTCTGCCTTCCTAAAGGGGCTTCCCAGTGGAGCTCTGCTGCTACTTCTCCATCTTTCTTCCCTCCCCCAAATTCCCCACTTGTTGTTGTTGTTGTTGTTTTTGTTGTTGTTGTTGTTCTTGTTCTTCTTCTTCTTCTTCTTCTTCTTCTTCTTTTTCTTCTTCTCCTAATTCTTTTCTCCATCTCCTCTCCTCCTTCTCCTCCTCCTTCTACTACTACTTCATCTTTTTTCCCTTCTATTATGTTTTTCAGATTCTTCCTTCTATTATCAAACTGTGCTCTAAACTGCTTTATATACCTTTATATTCTTCAAGCATGATTCTAGCCATGATGCATTTCACCACTAACATTTCATGTCACAAAAGTTTTATTGTTTCTATTTCCCACAAGGTATGTCTAAAACACAGAGCTGCAAGGTTTCCATAATTCATTTAACAGTGTTCCTTTCTTCCAGTGATGAATCTCATGTCATAAAGGTATCATTCTGAAACCATATTCAATTATGCCCATTGCAAACAAATACCTTGGGAGTCTCTCTGATTACACAAGTCTTCACTAGCCAGGAAGAACCATTGATATGGTGACTCCAATAAAAGGAAGAGAAATGTCATGTTTATGGCATTCCCAACATTATCTTAAAACCTCAAATACTAATATTATTAAAACTCAGGCAGATTCCTATGAACAACTTGGTGTAGCAATCATGAGATTCTTGCTGAATTCTTTCTCATCTCTGTTTCATTATTGTGTCTTTTTAGATTGTATCTCAGGGGAGCCAGTTCTATATCTCCTGACTAGAATTATTATTGATCATTTTAAATAGCAGTTGGCGACATGTAAAGAGCACAAACTCCTCTGCAGATAATCTCCCATCCCTATGCAGATGCTGTCCATGAGCTTGTAGGGGAAATGATGATCATTTTCCACTGAGAATGTGAGATCATTCAATCCCAATCCTCTATCAGAGGCTCTATTCCACATCTGGATACAACAACCCAGCAAGCACTGCCACTATATCTTGCACTCAAAAGTAGTAATTTGGTATAATGTGATAAATTTTAATCTAATATCTTACATAACTAGTTCATGGAAATTTTATGTTATATCATTCATTATGATCTCAGTGTTTCTATTGCTACTGAATAGTAATCTTCAGACTTGAAGTTAGTGAGTGTGTTCAAGTCTTTGGTGTGTGTGTGTGAAGTGTGTGTGTGTGTGTGGGGGGGGGAATGTGCTTTTTCTACTTGTGCTTAAGCTTTAAAAATCATCCTCATCAGTTTCTATCACTGGTCTGAACCATCATCTCTAGGTCCTTCATATCTTTTGTGTAGATTTGTGAAATCTGATATTGTCTGTCTGATGACTGTGAATAAAACATATCCCCCTTGCCAAAAAATTTTATAGACTGAATTTTTCTCATAGTTGTTCAAACTGATCGATAAAGGCACCTATCATGACAGTCTAAAGCACAGGCAAAATACCAATTCAAAAAATGTGGAATACCTCTGTATGAAATATGATATTTCAATGAGTAGGAGCCTCCATGGTCACATAGGACACACACTTCAGTTGCAGAAAAAGGTTTGATTTGGTTCAAGTATGTGCTAGAATCTCCAATTACATAAACAAAACTTTAAGTCAGTATATTAGAATATAATAATAGCCTATGACTTAGCATATGATAGTGTTCACAGGGACACACACATACACACAAACACAGAGGGGAAGGAAGCACAGGTATATGTATAGAGGGTTTTGGGACTAGAGATGAGTTGTTGGATGGATACCATTTAGAAAATTCCTGTCATATTACTAATTTGGTCACTTCATAGTGTCAGAATTGCATCTTTCTTATCTTCCTTGTTAGAACCCTGCTAAAATTGTTCTTATTTACCTAAGATTAACTATGGCATCATCACTCTAACCACGAAAAGATTTCATTGCTAGGACCTGGATGAAACTATGAGAGAGAAGCTAAGCTCTTACATGCTAAGAAGTCACCTGTACCTAAATAGAAGATATTGGCATGTGTTCTTACATTTGATTTCCCTATAATTTTTTTGAAATCAGTGATGTAGTTCTATTCACAGTTTGATGACAGATAATATCAGATTCCACATATGTATACAAAATTCATTAAGCACCTGAAGACAGTGGTGCACAGCATCAGTGGGAGATGATGATAGAGATTTAAAGCTTAATCAGATGTGTAAAAAGCACACTTCATACACACACAAACATGGAATGAGAGAGAGTTGTTTGATCACCTTGCTCATTTGAACTCTGAAGATTCCAAATCTGCAATTACAGAACTACCTAAATCTGAATGTATAATGCAGGTAAGTTTTAATTTCCATGAACAAGTTATTTAATATATTTGAAATAAAGTGTAACATGTATCACCCTGCCATTTCCACCTAATACCTACCTTTGAATTTTTGATATCCAAGCAATGTGTTCTGGGTTGCTGTATGCAGATGTGAAATGTTGGTATGGGATATATTATGTATTCTTTGAATATGTGCTGCTTTGATTGGTTGATAAATAAAGCTCCATTGGCCTATGGCAGGGGCAGGGTGGAGCCAGGTGGTAAAAACCAGGAGAGACAGGAAGAAGAGAAAGTAGAGATGTGAGCCAACAGCCCAAGGAACAACATGTAATTGGTAGCAGGTAAAGCCACAAAACAGAACATATGGTAATATACAAATTAATGGTTATGAGTTAATTTAAGATATAAGAGCTAGAGATCTACCATAGACTATACAGTTTGTAAATAATATAAGCCTCTAAGAGTTTTCTTGGTTCTATGTTGCTGTAGTACCAGGCAGGACACAGGAAAACTCACAGCTACAGAAGGGAGAATGTAATACAGGTTTGAGATGGAATGATCTCTACTTTTCATAGTGAAGTGATCATGATCTCCCTTAAAAGGTCACTCAAACCTTCCACATGGGACTGAAGATTATCTGTTGAGATGTTTGTACACTGTAAAAGCCCCCAAGTGTTACAAGAAATGATCAATAATGATTTCATTCTGGAGATGCTGAACTGGTTTTCTAGGATATAATTTTAAAATAAACAATAATCCCACAGAATTTGGAAGAAATCAGAGAGTGTCTCATTCACTACAAGGCTGAGCTTTAATTGACTTGGTATTTGAGTTTCCAGCTAATTTTGAGTGTGCCAAGAACACACTACCTCTCTTCTGCTTCCTAGTGTCACACTATATCTGAGATGACTCCTGGGTTTTAGTGGCTATTAAAGCCTTTTATAGTCATAGAGACTTCCAAGGTGTCTGTGTGCCATGGAGATGGAAGGTTATGTTTCATAATAAGGCCATTATGCCATCATGGGATCCCCTACTGGGCAAAGGGAGACTTTTCAAATTGAATACGAATTGAAGCTGTGGGTGGTAGAGTTGCCTTTTTATGTGAAATAGAGGCTGATAAAGCTGTGGTTGCCTGAAACGTGATTGTTGAATAGTGTGTTGGCTAGAATCATGTTGAAGAAGGATATTAAGGTAAGTGGATCAGGTTAGAACTAAGAAGGAGGCAGAGGAATAATAGGATGAGATGACAAATTAGGAAGAGGAGGAAGGGAGAAAGAAGGAGGAGGAAGGGAAAAAGAAGGAGAAGAGGAAGAAAAGGAGGAGGAGGAGGAGGAGGAGGAGGAGGAAGAGGAGGAGGAGGAGGAAGGGAAACAGTTCTCAAAGATACAGTTCCTCCTCCACCAGTTTCACCTGAGTTAGTGTTTCATGCCTCACAAGATTGTTAACATAGGGTGAAAAGGGCCAAGGAAAGAAGGAACAATGATTGTGTTCCTGACCTGTCTCGAGGACCAGGGCTTAATAATCCCACCAACACATGGGCTTGCCCCAGAGTCAGGCTGCAGTATCCCACCAATCACTGAGCATAAAATCCCACAATACCTAAGCTTGCCCAAGAACCAGGTTCAAAAACTCCAAATCACAAGCCACCCTTGAATGATCTGCCCACATTCTCCCCATGAAACTCTATATAACCTCTGTACTCTGTTCAGTTTGCTGCTGTTTCTCACAATAGCGGCATACACCCTCCTGGAGGCAGCCACACTCCTGGATTTTTCCTTTCCAATAAATCTCTTGATTGAAGTTTGTTCTGCAGTGTGACACTCTGGACAGAGTGAAGCCCAGGTTTCACAACTATGAGCAGAGCTTGAGTAAAGTGGAGCAGAACTGTAACACTTTCTCTTGGGAACCTGTGTCCTAGAAGAACAGAGATATAATACTTCTCAGGACGTGGGGAGAGCAGTAACCCTTCTCCAGATCAGAAGAGACACAACAACTGCACTGGGGAAACCCTCCACCGTGTGAGCAGAGTTCTCTACATGCATTGGGGAAATATTTCCAGGGAGCAAAGCTGTAAGCTGCTACACTTACAGTGACTTTGTGGTATTCAGGAGTCAATAAAAACACCTTGTTGTAAGTGATTACAACTCATGAGGGTGGTTTATAGCAGAGTTACTTAAACTTTGAGCCTGGATCCTCCAAGGGCACCCATTTCTTCTGACTTCTGCTTGGTTGTAAAGCAGTGTGCTCTGATGTGAGGCTCATTCCTATGCCCTTCAGACTCACAGACTTCGAGTCTCCAGAACTGCAGATAAAGAGATAACTGTTTCCTTCATAGACAATGTAGTGTGGGAGTGCAGTTACAGTGACAGAGGGCAACCCAAGACACCAGGCTAAGGTCAGGATGCCTAGTAGAGTGCTTCTACCTGTGGCTCCAGGGCAGAGTCTGATCCTACCTTGTTTCCCTTGGCTCCAGAATGCCAGGGGACCTTTCCATCAGAGCTTACAGTTAGGATTTGGTTTCTGTAAGAGTGGACACTGGAGACAACATAGCTCACTAAAAGTCCTGGAGCTAACAGCCTTCTGGATTCTAGGCCCAGCATAGCATCTGGTCTTCAAGGATCATTCACAGAAGTTTATGTTGATGATCACAGCACTGTGAACTGGATAGGTAAGTTCACAGAATTCATTGCAGGAGAGTTTCTGGTTTTTATTTTTATTTTTTATTTTTTGGTTTTTTTGAGACAGGGTTTCTCTGTAGCTTTGGAGCCTGTCCTGGAACTCACTCTGTAGAACAGGCTGGCCTCAAACTCATAGAGATCCACCTGCCAGTGCCCTGCTCACAGTTTCTGTTTTAACTACCATAGATAGCACTTTTGTCCCCTCAGGTCAAAGCCAGGCTACCTTTTCTCTCATCAATGGTATTCTCATTGTTTAATTGAGGACAATTTAGTATTTGACATGTTTTTACTGAAACTCCCCTGGCAGCATTATTGGATATGTGCTACAAGAACCTGTCTGGTGATATTTTTGGATGCTCTAACAAATAAAGCTTGCCTAAAGACCAGAGGAAAATCCAGTCAATAGTTAGCCATAGAGGCTAGGCAGTGGTGGCATACACCTTTAATCCTAGCACTGATAATCTCATGCCTTTGCTCCCAGTACTTGGGAGCACACAATCCTTTAATGCCAGCACTAGGGAAGTTGAGATAGAAAATGGTATTGCTGGATAGAGAAAATAACATAATCCTGTAGGAGATGAGAGCTCAGTTTTTTTTTTCTGCTGAGGATTTGGTGAGGTGAGAGGTGGTTGTGGCTTGCTTCATTGTCTCTCTGATCTTTGCGCATTTACTCAGATATCTTGCTCCAGGTTTTTATTAAAAAAATTAGGATTTGTGCTACAACCCTTGGCAACTATGTTCAAGGATCTTAAAAGAGAATCTACTCTTGCTATTGTATAATAATTTCCTCTTTGAATCCTTCCATCTAGCAGAGAATCAGCTTAAGAAGTGTCTTATTTAGGATTTCTGTTACTTTGAAAAGACATCATCAACATAGCATATATAAAAAGAAAAAATGAGTTGGTGTTGGCTTACAGGCACAGAGGCTTAGTGTGATATGGTTATGGTGGGAAGCATGGAGCCATGCAGGCAGGAATGACATTGTAAAAAAGTGCCAAGTGTAATACATCCAGTTTGGCAGGCAGCAGGGAATTGGAAGATAAAGGGGTCTGGCTTGAGCTTCTGAAACCTCAAAGTCCACTCCCAGTGACACACCTTCTCCAAAAAGGCCACATCACCACAACAAGACCACATTTCCTTATAGTGCCACTTTTTTGAGCCTATGATGTCTATTTTATTTCAAACCACCACAAGCAGGAATGTAAATGACTTCAAATAGCTTCAGGAAGTCCTTGATATAGATGTGATTCCAAAGAAAAACAATAAAAACAGAGACACTCAGGCAATCTAATCTGCAAATAAGACCCTTGATACAAGACAAGTTGCCTGTGAGAAACTAAAACATCAGGACTGAATAGAAGGATTAGACCAACTGATTCACTTGGAAAGGACACTCTCTATAATCATGAGTTGTCTGAAGGCTGTGCAGTATGCTCCATGTTTCTAACTTTTGTGAATTGTCTCAACATGGTGGGTTTAGCTATGATGATTCCCCTCATTTTGAATCATTGCTGCTCTTGTAAGTAAACACTTGCCCATATTCTTCTAAGGAACTTCAATAAAATCCATGACTTTGGTGATATCCATACTTTAGTTGTTCCTAGGATTCCAATCTGGGGTAATTAGACATGGTTATTTTGTGTTCCCAGGAAAAGTTTTGTCATACAGCAACTGCCACTTTGCTAGACAAGCATAGTCACTTACTAAGTCTTATCCTGAGAGCCATGGATAAATGTACCTAATATCTTTCATCAAAGAAGCTTTATTTACATCAAATGGGATTGTCAGAGAGAAACCACAATTGGGTACATTGCAAAGATCAACAGTTTGTTGGGAGCCAAGCTCTATTAGATACATCTATATCACAGGTCCTACATCTCTGGTTCAGAGAAGATCAAAGAGGAGGGGGCAGAGAGACTGTGAGTGCCAGATGACAGAAAGTCTTCTGTGATGCTAGACTGTTTGAACCATTTTGGATATGTGAAAATATGTGACATGTTACAAAATCAAATAATAAGAAATTGTTCTATTAGTCTTAAAATTGAATGTAAGTTAGAGGGAATAGATGTCTGTTTATTCATTACTATGCTCTGTCTTTCATAAACAATGATTTTGATATTCTTTAGGAAACACACATGTTTGTGTGTGTTCTGTACAGTATTATATAAACAGTTGCACACAGTAGAGATTTTACAATATTATTTATTACAATTTATTTTGTTTTCATTTATTTATTTTGTGTGGTTGAGGCAGAAAATCATGTGGTGTGTATGTATGGAGTTCACAAGACAACTGGTAGAAGTTCGCTTTCATGTTACACAATGTGGGTCATGATGGTCATACCACAAACCAAGTTTTCTCTAGTCCATCATTATTATTTTCTAAGTCAATATTATTTTCAGTTCTCTAGTGTTGTGAACTCCCAAGTGCTGAGATTAAAGGCAGGTGCCACCACTGCCTGGCCAGGTTTGTTTTTATTAATAAGACATGTTAATATTCCTACTACATCTGGTGCCCAACATTTGTGGTACAAATTCACGAAAATCCTCTTGCCTGTGGCTAGCTCAGACCCAAGCTACACTAAGCCTGTTGTGGTAGCACAGTGGTTGGATTTACTGAAGAAGGCAGTGGCAGGAGGATCCTGAGTTAAGGCCAACCTAGGAGATGCTTCAGCCGGAGCTCAGCCACAAATAGTGGTGGGACCATGGAGGCAGTGACTGTTGCTCTGACTTGCTGGCTTATCCTCATGTTGGTGACTGCAATGATGCTGCTATGTGGGACAAAGTTTTATTACCACTGCTTGTTCAGAGAAGAATTGCCAGGACCATCAAGTTACAAGAAAGCATCAACAAAGGTCAGTTTGGAAAAGTTAGGCAAGACAAATGGTGGGGAGAAATTGCTTTATTGCTGTGAAGATTTTCTCTTCTAGGGAAGAACATTTGTGGTTCTGAGAGACAGATATTTAGGAGACTTATTGCTTCAAACCACAGAGGAGGCAAAAAAATGTCTGCTGGGAACCATGACCACACCTATCAGTGACTTTAAAATCTTCAAAAAGATGACAGGATCACACAAAAATGATTCCGCATGGACTATGATAAAGCCATTAAGCTGATTAACACCACCAAAAGATGAACTTTGTACTACAAACTGCTCAGGAAAATTATGAGTTAACTAGCTAAGATAAGCCAGCCTGAAAGACTACTTGAAACAGACTTGAAACAAGCCCTACACTTTCTCATTATGCTGTGACTGGACAAATGATACAGGAATTGAAAATTAACCCAAGAATTTTCTTTTCAGGATCCCCTGATGATGTCTTCACTCCCAGAAAGCAGGGAGTAATTTTAAGAAAACGACACCTATATTCCCAAGAGATAGGATGAAAGGTTTTAGGTTGTTTTATGAGTTGTGGATATTGTCATTGTTTATGATGGTTGGTTACAAGTTGTTAATTGTTAATGGTCAGGGAAAAAAAACTGAACAAAGAGATTAGATTTAGAGTTTTTTTCATGCTTATTTTTTATTTATTATATTTGTGTTTTAATTTTACATATCAGCCATGTGTTCACCTGTCCTCCACCCTCTCGCCTCTACACCTGCCTTCCCCACACCCCTCCCCTCCATTCCCATCTTCTCCAGGGCCAAGACTCCCCTGGGGATTCAGCTCAATCTGGTAGATTCAGTACAAGCAGATCCAGTCCTCTACTTCCAGGCTGAGCAAAGTGTCCCTGCATAAGCCCAAGGTTCCAATCAGCCTGCTCATGCACTAAGGACAGGACCAGGTCCCAGTGCCTGGATGCCTCCCAAACAATTCAATCTATTCAATTGGCTCACGTATCCAGAGAGCCTGTTCCTGTTGGGGCCTCCACAGCTTTTGGTTCATAATTCATGGGTTTCCATTAGTTTGGCTATTAGTCCCTATGCTTTTTTCAATCTTGGTCTCAACAATTCTCACTCTTACAGTCCCTCGTCTTTGTCAACAATTGGAGTCCTGGAGCTCAACCTGGCAAAGGATCTCTGCATCCACTTCCATCAGTTATTTGGATGAGAGCTCCAGCATGATAGTTAGGGTATTTGGCCATCTGATCACCAGACTAGGCCAGATTAGGCTTTCTCTTAATCATTGCCAGTAGTCTACAGTGGATGTATCATTGTGGATTTCTGGGGACCTCTCTAGCACTTTGCTTCTTCCTGTTCTCATGTGATCTTCATTTATCATGGTCTCTTATTCTTTGTTCTCCTTTTCTGTTCTTAATTCAGCTTGGATCTTTTGCTCCCCTAAGATCTCTTTCCCTCGAACCTTGCCCTTCATTACTCCCACAGTCATCCAGGATGTTTATGTAGATTTCTTCCATTTCTCTGCAATTGGGAAATCCCTGTGTCTTTCCTAGGGTCCCAATTTCTAGGTAGCCTCCCTGGAGTTGTGTAGCAGTCTAGTCATCTTTGTTTTACATCTAGTATCCTACTATTAGTGAGTACCAACCATGTTTGTCTTTCTGAGTCTGGGTTACCTCACTCAGGATGATTTTTTGTAGATCCATCCATTTGCCTGAAAACCTCATGATGTCATTGTTTTTCTCTGTTGAGTAGTACTCCATTGTGTATATGTACCATATTTTCTTTATCCATTCTTCATTTGAAGGGCATATAGGTCATTTCCAGGTTCTGGCTATTACAAATAATGTTAATATGAACATAGTTGAGCAAATGCCCTTGTGGTATGATTGAACATTCCTTGGGTATATGCCCAAGAGTGCTATAGCTGAGTCTTGGGGGAGATGGATTATTGGTGAAATTATTGAAGACACTCCTTGTAGTTAAATGGGAGGTTTATTTTGTGGGGTAACTTACAAATGAAGGGATAGGTTGTAGGGTCTGGCAGAGGTATGGCACAGTCCAGCGGTGTTCTCTGGAGAACTCTGCTTGGTCTACCTCCAGTGTCCAGGGTCCCAGAATCAAGAGAGGGCCCTCCTCTCGATCCTTGGTCTTCTGCTTCCTCCTGCACCCTGCCTTGTGGGCATGACCATTACCGAAGCCTCAATGGGGGTTGGAACTTCCAGGCCAATGCTGGGATGGCTATCCACTACATCTCCCACTTTTCTCTAAATAAGAAAGTTCTAACCTAATACAAGACTATATACAAAGAGATGGTTATCAAATATTGTCCAGGAGAAATGAGAGATAATGATCTAGATATGTTGGAATTACAATAAGTGCAAACAATATCTAGCACAAAACACATGTAAAATGCAGGGAAGTCTAGAGCATGGGTGGGTGGCATGCACAAAGATCATTCCAAAAGGTGTCCTATCCTAAAGAACCTGAGTCTAATATCTAATATATTTTAAGATATTATATATGTATATATACTAAGTTGTAACTATAACTGCTAGTCTTAAACCTCATCAAAGAACTGAGAAGGAATATAATAATACCTGAGGAATGGGAGAAGGATGCATGCAACATTCAGGATTCTTGCAAGAGTAGAGAGAGACAGCAGGCAGCATGGTCAGTCACCTAATGTTTCTCAGCATCATTGTTGCATTCAAATTGGCTACAGGCCTAGAGCATCTGACAGACCATTTTCAGAAGCAGGAATTCTGAAAGATCATCTTAACCTGTCTTGGCAAAGTATAGTGGTCGCTTTCCTTGTGTCCCGCTTGTCCATAAAGGACAGCATTTGTACTGTCAGCAGTTGAGGCAAGGGCAGTTCTTTGCCCAGTAGGCCATTTTTGCCAAGAAGACAAACTTCCAAATGGAAATGTTGTAGAATCCCAACATTCTCTCGGGATCTAATTGGTGTTGCCAGGAGCAATTGTGTCTCTCATGTCAACAGAATTCTAAGTTATTTAAATGCCATTTTCTCTAGGTCCATGAAGTGTTTGAAGATTACCTGTCCATCTGACCTATGTATTTATAAATCTGGATAACCTAACTATCATAATTATAGAGATGAAAAGCATAGGTGACAATAACTCTATAAGTCTTATGTACCTAAACAACCTAAAGACTAAGGCTTCCTATAAATAAGGCAAACAGTCTGTAAGCAAATGTACAGTAAAAGGACAATGACTTTAAATTGTAACGATACACAAAATATCTTTAACAGAGGAAGGAATGTATAATGCAATATGCAATATGATAATAATCCTAAATATAAATCAGTATACAGAATATCTTAAACAGACAGTAGCCTGGCTAGCTCAGTCTGTAGAGCATGAGACTCTTAATCTCAGGGTCGTGGGTTCATGCCCCATGTTGGGCGACAGATATTAGTGAAATTATTAAGGCTACTCCAAGTAGTTAAAAGGGAGGTTTATTTTGTGGGGTAACTTACAAATGAAGGGATAGGTTATAGGGTCTGGCAAAGGTATGATACAGTCTGGCGGTGTTCTCTGGAGAACTCTGCTTGGTCTACCTCCAGTTTCCAGGGTCCCAGATGAAAGAGAGAGCCCTCCTCTCAATCCTGGGTATTCTACTTCCTCCTCTGCCCCGCCTTGTGGGTGTGACGATTACCGAAGCCTCAAAGGGGGTTGGAACTTCCAGTCCAATGCTGGGATCGCTATCCACTACAATGGATTCCCAATTTTTGAAGTAAGTGCCATATTTATTTCCAAAGTGGCTGTACAAGCTTGCATTCCAACCAGCCTACATGATCATGGTGGATAATTATTTTGATGTGTAGTTGGAGTCTGTTTGCCAGTATTTCATTGAGTATTTTTGCATCAATATTCATAAGGGAGTTTGGTCTGTAGTTCTCTTTCTTTGTTGCATCTTTGCTTGGTTTAGGAATTAGGGTAATTGTAGCCTCATAGGAGAAGTTTGGTAATATTCCTTCTGGTTCAATTGTGTGGAACAACTTAAAGAGTGTAGTTGGAGAGCTTCTCTTCAGGTTCCACCACGTCCCTGCGGTCCCACAACCCACATATAAAATAATCATACAGACACTTATATTATTTAAACTGCTTGGCCATTAGCTCAGGCCTACCATTGTCTAGCTCTTACTTTTATATTTATCCCATTTCTATTAGACTACACTTTGCCACATGGCTTTTGGCTTACTGTGTCTTTACATTTTACTTCTCATGGCAGTAGATGGCAGTGTCTCCTCCCAGCCTTCCTGTTCCCACCCTTCTCCTCTTCCTTGTCCCACCTACCCTATCCTTCCTGCCTGGCTACTAGCCAATCAGCACTTTATTTATACAGAGTGAGATCCACAGCACTTCCCCTTTTCTTTTTTTGGTAAAAAAGGAGGGTTAACTTTTACATAGTAAAATTACAGATGACAAAACAATTATCAAGCAAGAATTATAGTTACGATATTAAAGAAAATATCCTATCTATCTTATATGTGTGAGTCTAAAGTTTTATATCTAACTTATCTTGTATCATAACTGAGGAAATTATAACTATCTAGTCTTCAGCCACATCAAAGACCTCAGAAGGATACATTATCTGAGAACCAGGAGAAGGATGCAAGCAACGTTCAGGAGTCTTGCAGGGTAGACAGAGACAGCTGGCTGCTTGGAAAGTCACCTAATGTTCCTTTGTAAAGTTGGGGCATTTGTCTTCAGCCCACAGGGCTAGAGTCTCTCAGTCACTTCTCTCAGTGTCCTGTAGAATGTCTGGCAGTTTCCTCTGCGAAGCAGGAACCTGAAGGACCATTTTGTCAAGCAAAGTTTAGTGGTCACCTATTGGTGAAATTATTAAGGCCACTCCACATAGTTAAAAGGGAGGTTTATTTTGTGGGGTAACTTACAAATGAAGGGATTGGTTGAAGGGTTTGGGAAAGGTATGGCACAGTCTGTCGGTGTTCTCTGGAGAACTCTGCTCTGTCTACCTTCTGCATCCAGGGTCCCAGAACAAAGAGAGAGAGCCCTCCTCTCAATCCTGTCTCTTCTGCTTCCTCCTCCACCCTGCCTTGTGGGCATGACCATTACCAAAGCCTCAATGGGGGTTGGAACTTCCAGGCCAATGCTGGGATGGCTATCCACTACACAGGTGAGCTGTTAGGTCACTAGCATGATAATTCTCCAACTTCTTCATGTGGGCTTTTAGTCTTATGAATTTCTTTCTTAGCACTGCTTTCATACTGTCCCATAAGTTTAGGTATATGGTGTGTTCATTATCATTGATCTCTAGAAAGTCTTTAATTTCTTTATTTCTTCCTTAACCCATTGGTGATTCATTTGAGTATTATTCAGTTCCCATGAGATTGTAGGATTTCTGTAGTTTTTTTCTGTTGCTGAAATCTAACTTTAGAACACGGTGGTCTGATAGAACACAGGAGGTTATTCCAATTGTTTTGTATCTGTTGAGATTTGCCTTGTGGCCTTCTATGTGGTTGATTTTAGAGAAGATTCCATTGGGTGCTGAGAAGAATGTATATTCTTTTTGGTTAGGATGGAATGTTCTGTAGATATTGAGTAAGTCCATTAGAGTCATAACATCAGTTAAGTCCTTTATTTCTCTGTTAAGTTTCCAGAGGTGAAAGTGTGGTGTTGAAGTCTCCCACTATTAATGTGTGTGGTTTTGTATGTGATTTAAACTTTAGTAATGTTTCTTTTACATTTCTGGGTGAACTTGTGTTTGTGGCATAAATGTTCAGAATTGAAGCTTTACCTTGGTGGATCTTTCCTGCAATGAGTATGTAATGTCCTTCTTGATCTCTTTTGATTTATTTTAGTTTGAAGTTTATTTTTCTGAATATTAGGACAGCTACACCCACTTGCTTCATAAGACCATTAGATTGGAAAATCTTTTACCAGCCTTTTATTCTTAGGTAGTATCTCTCTTTGAATTTGAAGTGTGTTTCTTGTATGCAGCAGAAAGTTGGGTCCTGCTTTTATTTCCATTCTGTTAGCCTGTTTCTTTTTATAATTGAATTAAGACCATTGATAATAAGGCATATTAATGACCATTGATTTTTCATTCCTGTTATTTTTTTCTTTTTGTTGGAAGTGTGTGTATGTATTTCTCTTCTCTTGGGTTTATTACTATGGTGTTATCTATTGCCTGTGTTTTCAAGGGTATATCTGACTTCCTTTGGTTGGAATTTTCCTTCTAGTTCTTTCTGTAGGGCTGGGTTTGAAAATAAGTATTGTTTAAATCCTGCTTTGTCTTGGAATGTCTTGTTCACTCCGTCTATGATGACTGAAAGTTTTGCTGGGTATATTAGTTTAGGCTGGCATCTATGGTCTCTTAGTATCTGCATTATGTCTGTCCAGGTCCTTATGGATTTCAAAGTCTCCATGGAGAAATTGCGTGTTATTCTGATGTATTTGCCTTCATAAGTTACTTGGCCTTGTTCTTTTGCTGCTCTTAATATTTTTTCTTTATTCTGTACATTTAGTTGTTTAATTATTATGTGGCAATGGGTGGTTTTGGGGTGGTTCTAGTCTGTTTGGTGTTTATAGCCTTCTTTTATCTTCATATGCATTTCCATCTTTAATTTGAAAAAAAAAATTCTTCTATGATCTTGTTGAATATATTTTCTGTGCCTTTGAGTTGGTATTCTTCTCCTTCCTCGATCCCTATTATTTGTAGGTTTGGTCTTTTCATGGTGTCCCAAATTCCTTGGACATTTTGGGTCATGACTTTGTTGGTTTTAGTGTTTTCTTTGACTGATGAATCTATTTCTTCTACCATATCTTCAACACCAGAGTTCCTCTCTTCCATCTCTTGCATTCTGTTGGTTATACTTGAATCTGAATTTCCTGTTCATTTACTCAGATCTTCTATTTCCAGCATTTCCTCTGCTTGTGTCTTTTTCATTTATTCTATTTCTCTTTTCAGGTCTTGGACACTTCCCGTCGTCTGTTTTGTTGCCTTTTTATGATTTTCTTTCAGGGATTTATTGTTTTCTTCTGCTCTATCTGTCCTTATCTCTAGGCTTTTTTTGTAGCATTCTTCCCATTGTTTGATTGTCTGTGCCTCCACTTTATTTTTGATTTCTTCTATATAAGCCTCTAGCCTCTTCTTATTGTATTTTATAAGGTTGTTTTCTTCTGCTTCTTTCATTCTGTGATGATCAGGTCTAGTTGTTGGAAGAAGGCTAGGTTCTGGTGATGCTATATTGATCTTTATTTTGTTGTATGTACTTCTGCCTTGATGTCTGCCCATTTTCTATTGGACTTGCTCTTGGTCTTATCAGTGCTCTTGGTCCAGACAGAGCTGAAAGATTCAGAAAGCCTCTGTCTAGTCCATATAGAAGCTCTGGTCCTGATGGGAGCTTGGATCTGGTCTCTGAGTCTCAGGTAGTTCCTGTTGCCTGGGGCTGATGTGGGTGGGCAGGGCATGGAGATTGCAGTGTTTGCTGGTGGTTTTGGAGAAGGGGAACATTCCCGGTGGGGGGTGGGCGGTCCTGCCTGATGACCAGGACCTGTGGCCAAGTTGGGCATGTCTTCCCTGGAAAAGCTGGTGCCCAGAGATGGCACCTATGGGCAGCCCTCTCTTGGTATGACCCCAGGCACTCACCTCTTGTTCAGATGGGAGCTTCCGGGCAGAATGGGAGCTGGGACCTGGTCTCTATGTCTCAGGAAGTGGCTGGGGTCTCAGGCAGATGGGTGTGGGGGCAGGGTGTGGAGATTGCAGAGTCTGCCTGGGGTCTTGGAAAATGGTAACCTTCCTTTGGGGCCTGCCAGATGGCCAGAAACTGGGGCCAAGTTGGGCAGGTATTCCTAGAATGGCTGGTGCCCAGGGATGGGACCTAGGGGCAGGCCTCTCTGGGTCTGACTCCAGGCACTCACCTATGGTCCAGATGGGGAATTTCCTATCATGGTCCCAACCACATTCCTTGCCTAGTCCCTCCATATCTCTCCCTCATCCTCATAGTATCTCCCCAAAAGAAAAAAAATATTAATATTAATTAATAACAAAGCAAGCAAGGAAACAAACAAACAAATGAAACAATTTGTACCTCCATCTTTACCAACACATCTTCATTTGTCTTAGTTGCATTAGAAACTGTGGTGTGTCACACAGTATTTTGTCCACTCATATTTACTTGTAAATGTTCATTAAAGCGAGTTGTTGGTTTGGTTAAAGAGCTCTGGCTTCTGTTACAATATCCATGCTGGGCATCACTAAAACTCCTCTCAGATATCATGCTGTTGCCTCAAGTCATAGAGATCCTGCAGCTATGGTTCTACAGGAACAGTCTAGGAAAAAGGATTTTAATGGCCAAATCTCTGGACAACATTCTGTCATTGTCATTACGGTCCTTCATCACTCCACATGCTATTCTGTCCTAGTCCTTGGACATTCCAAACAAGATCCAGAGCACTCTTGGTAGACATGCAGGTCTATATTTTTCATAGCATGCCAACTATTGTGCTGCCCAGGACACACTAATTTCTAAACATACATAATGATAAAATTGGTACTTTCAGTGAGGTGTTTCCTAAGTCTCAATGAATTTCCAATTATTAGATTTAAGAAAATTAGCCATGAATAACATTATAATAACACAAAAACTTTCTATTGCCATTAACAGTTGTCAGTATTTTTCACAATGTTTTACAATTAATAGCTGATTTTAAAATCTACACCTTCCATGTGGAGTGGATTTGATCAACTATTTTCAAATGAATATCCTGTGTAAAGACATATGACAAGTTCTCCAGGTCTGATCACTGGTAAAAGACAGAAACTAAACAAGGTGAGACTGTCTAAATAAAAAAAAAAAAAATAGTTAACTCTAAATAAAATGCTATGGACAATTGGTACATGCTGAGATTTAGAGACTAGTTAGGCAGTATGCACTCAACCAGATTCCTGGATATTGTTGTCTCCTCTGCAAACTGGATGTCTAAAAGAAAACAACTCACCTGTGCAAGTAGGACGCATCTGTGATGCTGGCTGCAGGATGGGCATGCTTTCACCAATGCAACCTACTACCCTCATATAGTAGGAAGTTGACAGTAACCCCTAGGATAAATGTTGAATATTCTCAGAGTTTATCCAAATAGAAGATGACAGGATAATGGCACATGGTCAGGGAATAACAAAAGTGTCTTCTGTTGACATCACCCCTTGAAAAATACTTGCTTCCATAAATGAGCAAATAAAAAGAACAAAAAGAACCTTTAGTGGGTAGGAAACATCACAAAGAGGAAGAATGGAAGTGTAGAAGTGATTCCTAGCTCCTGTGGTTTCAGAATCTGGGAAGGGAACAGACACCCTTTTTTTTCTAGGGCACAGGCACTAAAGGTCAAGGATGAAGTTGCACATGTACTATGTCTTCTGCAGAGTCTCTCTCCCAAAAACTCAACTGACAATTGTTCCAGAGATGCTTTGAAAAATGCACTTGTAGGGTGGAGAGAAGTATCAGGTGACAGTGGAGTTGTTGGGTATTCTGAAGGTCTTGAGTTGGGATACACAGCACCCTTAAAAACGTTTGCATTTAACAGAGATCTGTTACCTCATGCTGTGTGGTCCCAGACAAGAGGATCCTGGGGCTCAATGGGCAGCCTGTCTATTCTAAAAAGAGAGAACTGGATTCACTGAAAGATGCTGTCATGAACATAAGGGACAGAGTGATTTAGTAAGGTACTGGAGAATAAGCTCTGGCATCTACAAAAGTATGCATGCATGCATATGTAAACACACAAATACAAACACGTACACTGAGGAAGGAGCATGGATGGCTGAGCAAGAGAACCAAGTTTGAATATGAGAATGAAGATGAAGACCTGCTGTCTAAACTCTTGACCACTTGTCTTATAAATGTGAATAGTTTTTGAGCCAAAGGTCATGGTAAATGCCTGTAATTGCTGCAATAAGGTCCCAAGTGAGCAGATTTATAACGTCAAGTCCATCATGTTCTTTGGAGCATGAAATTGTCTCAAAGAAACACGTGATTTCTCATGAGTACTAGCTAGTTAAAGATGAAGTGGAGAAAGTTAAAATATAGTCAAATCAAACTAGGAAGCTGTGTTGCAGGGGACACTAACTACTGTAGCCATTTTTCTATCAGAAGTGAGTTTTACATATGGTCATAGTTCCACAAAACTGATCAAGAAATGGGAGGGAGGAGTAGAGAGATTGTTCAGCAATTAATAGCACTGCCTACTCTTTCTGAGGACCTGGGTCCTATAGCCAGCACCTACATTGAGACGAACAAATATTTGTAACTCCAGTTGCAGAAGATCTGATACCCTCTTCTGGACTCCGCAGGCACTGCATGAATATAGTACACAGACCTATAGGTTGGCAAATCAAAAATATACATGAAATACAAATAAATAAATCTTCTTCCACCTCTTTGCTATGGTTTCTTCTTTTTGTTCTAAAGCTTTCAGGATTTCTGTTAACTTGCTGGTATGAGATCTTCCTAATTTCTTTACAAAGGCACTTAGTGCTATGAACATTCCTCTTAGCAATGCTTTCAGTGTGTTCCATTAAGTATGGGAATGTCCTGCATTCAATTTCATTTACTTCAAGGAAGTCTCTTTTATTTCTTCCTTGACACAAATGAAGAGAGTGGTTCCATTTTCATTAATTATTTGAGTTTCTGTTGTTTCTGAAGTTGTTGAAACCCAGGTTTAATCCACGTTGTTCTGATAAGATGCATGGGTTTATTATGATTTTCTTGTATGTATTGAGACTTGCTTTGTGACTCAGTACATGATCAATTTTGGAGAAGGTTCAACAAGGTGCTTTGAAGAAGGTATATTCTTTTGGGTTTGGGTGAAATGCTCTGTAGATGTCTACAAGGACCATTTGAGTCACAATGTCAGTGTGCTCCCTTGGTTTTCTGTTGAATTTCTGCCTTTCAGACATGCCCATTAGTGAACATGAGGTGTTGAAGTCTGCCACTATTAACGAGTGGGCTTTGATGTGTGATTTAAGATTTATTAATTTTTTTTTCACAAATGTGAGTGTCCTTGCATTGGGGCATACATATTCAGAATTGAGGCATTATTCTGGTGGATTGTTCCTTTAACAGATATAAAATTTCCTTCTCCAACTCTTTTGATTAATATTGGTTTGAAGTCTATTTTATTAGATATTAAAGTAGCTACACCAGCTTGTTTCTTAAGGTCTTTTGATTGTAAAATGATTTAATTTCTATCTTGGATGTTGAGGTGTGTTTGTTATGTATAGTAGAAGAACAGATCCTGATTTCATGTTCATTCTGTTAGTCTATGCCTTTTTATTGGCAAACTGATTCCACTTACTTTGAGAGATATTAATGACCAGTCGTGGCAGGGTCCTGTGCTGTTCACTTTGAGGGAGAGGGTCAGTAAGCACAGAGTCAACAACACAGATTCTGAGAGGATGTTGAAGCAACAAGCTCAGTTTATTCAGGAAGTGGCAAGCCTTATACACCCTCTACCCCCACCACAGGGTAAAGTCCTATGAATATAAATTTGCTCATGTGACAGGGCTGCCACTCACTGGTCCAAGTCATCTTAGATCATGTCTCAGCTTCTGTTGTTAAGGCCCATAGGGAGACCCAGGTTGGCTCTCAGGAAGTATCTCATTACTGGTTTGGGCCAGATTACCCTCAGACCCGTTAGGGCTAAGTCATCCCACAACCAGTAACTGTTAATTACTATTAATTTTTGTTGTGGTGGTGGTATTGGTAGTATGTCTATGTGTTTCCTCTCTGGGGTTTGCTGGTGTGCTATTTTCTACTGCTTGTGTTTGTGTTAGGTGCACCTAACTTCTTTGGCTTGGAGTTTTCCTTGTCAAACTTTCTGTAGGGCTGGATTTGTGGATAGGTATTGTTTAAATTTGACTCTCTTTTCATTACTTCAAGCTCTGTATCAGTGAACTTCCCAGCTTTCAGTCTATTGTCAATCCTCTAAATCTTCCATCCTCTGGTTCTGTGTCTTCCTTTCTTCTGTTTTGTGCTTCCTTCCAATACAAATATCTTAGAAAATACACTGTCTCCTCTGTTTTCCACTCACATGCTTCGCCTCTCATTTTTTAGGCATTTTCCACCGCTCTATGACCCTAATACATACCGTTGACACCTAGAATCTTTGTCATGTTGGGGGAGTTTTTTATCCAATTCATATATACACCATTGTCCTGCCTTTCCCAGTTTCCTTCCATTTTGTGCTAATTTTCTTCCTCCCCATGTCTTTATATTTCTCCATATTAATTTCTTTAATTTTTGTATCTCAAAAGGAAAATACCTCAAAAAGCCTTGTGTTTTACATATTATATTCTTATTACTGTACTGTTCAGAAAAAAAGAGTGAGTTCTCCTGAAGGCTAAAAATGATCAGAGGTGGTTAGTGAGTTTGTCGCTCTTGAATATAAGATTTTTGGGTCCAAAAGCTTAGCTGTAGGACTGTACTATATCCCCTTTATTGGGCTGAGGTATGATCCCCCATCCCTTGATAATCCAAGACTTATTTGATAAAGTAATGTTGGAGTTCATAAAAGGTATATATGACATCAGGTCTGGCAAATGGTTATTTCCATCAAATCCCTCTCCTCAGAGCTCAAGGAATCCCATGGAAGAGGAGCTAGAAAGAGTGTATGAGCCAGATGGTATGGTGGATACCGGCAGAAAAAGCCTTCTGGCTCGAATGAGCAAAGGTAATATGAACACACAGAGACTGAAGCTACAAGCACAGGCCCTGCACAGATCTGCACCAGGTCCTCTCCATATATATTATAGCTTCTAGTTTAGTGTTTCAGTAGGTTCCTGAGTACATGAATGAGTGGGTCTCTGATTCTCATGTCTTCTTTTGAGATATTTTACTTTCTTGGTTTGTTTGTCCAACTTCAATGTGTTTTTTATCTCATTATACTTTACTTTGTTATGTTTCATTCTTATGTCTTAAAAGTCCATTCTTTCTTAATGACAGAAAGGAAGTAAATCTGCATGGGAGGTGGAGAAGGAGGACATGGGAGGAGAAACTATAATCAGAATATATGGTATAAGAAAAGAATCTATTTTCAGCAAAAGGTAAAAAGAAGAAAAACATTTACTGACATCTAATAAGATAACCAAGTGGTATCTGATTTCAGCCCATCTGTGTGATGCACTGTGTATACTAATGGCTATATGTTAGATATCCCTGCATCTTTGCCTAAATTGTGATACCTTTTCCTTTTAAACTAAAATCACTTTATTGAAATGAACTCACAAATGAAAGCATTAAAAAGCTACAATGGTATAGCCACTCAAAGGAAACATGTTCAGGCCCCAAATCTCTTAATTTCATTGAATTTCTACATAGTTATAATAGCAGTGCTGAAGCCATAAAGCTTTGTTTGCATTGTATCCTGTTTCTAACAATTTCCTTTTTATGCCCTTATCTACCACATAAAGGAAATTCTTGGAGAGTCGAAAATGAAGGATGAAAATAGAAAGTTGAAATTGAAACTTTTTATCCTTTTTCATAACTCATTCACCGCATTAGAATGAATTTGTAATTGTTTAAATTCCAAGCTTGTGTGAACAGGCTAAATAGTATATATTATAAGTCTATCAATTTTCCTACATTATTTTGATTTCATATTTCATTGTAGTTTAGTAAGGGTCCATTTTATATATGAACAGTAATTTGATTATGGGTTTATATGTTTATGGATATATTGGAAGGCTCTATTTTTTCCTATAGTAAAGCAATCGGGAATGAACATGGATGTCCATATATCTCCATTTAAGATATGGAGTTCTTTGGGTATATGCCTAGGAGTAGAATAGCTAGGCCATGTAATAATTCTATTATTAATTTGTTGAGAATCTTCAAAATTGATGTCCATAATGGCTATATTAATTGCTTCCCAACTCTTTTGATCAAGGCATTATCACACTGATTTTAAACCAGATACAGCTACAAAACAATAAATGGATATTACAGTTCAATCTCCCTGATAAATATAGATACAAAATTGCTCAATAAAACAATAGCAAACAAAATTCAAAATAACTTCAATACCATCATTCTTTTTTAATTGATTTCTGAGGTAGAAGATACTGATTATATTTTTTTTTCACTAAGTTGAAAGTAAAGAAGCATTTTTCTGATAGTTTGTTGAGGACTTTTACTACAAGCTACAGAAAGAAGCAACCGAATTATCACTAGAACAGTTGTAAAAGTTTATTTGTGAAGCTATGTCTGAATATGTTTTCTAGTACTTGTGTAGTCTTGAGTAGTTGTGAATGGACCAGGGTCCCTTGAAGCACAAGTTCATGGCTAGCCATGGTTTTGGTTTTCCTTGTAGTTAGAACATAGGACACACAAGCTGTCAAATAAGAAAGCATCCAAGATGGCATGGCAGGATGAAAGCCAGAAGATAGTTGGCATTACT
The DNA here is from genome assembly GCF_903995425.1 of Onychomys torridus. Taxonomy (NCBI): domain Eukaryota; kingdom Metazoa; phylum Chordata; class Mammalia; order Rodentia; family Cricetidae; genus Onychomys; species Onychomys torridus. The sequence continues at coordinate 38,262 of NW_023411329.1, forward strand.
AAGAGAAATTTTGCTTCCTCCTTTGTATATCAGCTGCACACAGGTATGCCTAGCTTGTGTAAGTTAAAGAGTGAAATTGTCTTCAAACAATGGGATAAGTTCATGTAGACAGCTAATATAAACAATTGACAAAACTCCCAGATTCATCATTTTTGTTAATAGTTAAAAGATGTGGCACTACCTCCTTAAATTTTTGTATTGACTTTGTGAGCATGATCAGTGAGTAAACAACTGGAAACCCAAAACATATTATTTATGTACTTAAAATTAGAATAAGCAATTTTTATTCCTTATCCAGAACAAATAGAGTCTTGGCACCACAGAGTAAAGATTAATAAGAACAAAGGGTCCAAATCAGGGAAAACACCAAGGTGTTAGGAAAGTGATATTCACCAGCTAACAGTTGTGATTATACAAAACAGCAGTGCAGCTTGTAAGATGGAGGAGAGAGTATAAAAAACCAGAAAGGTAGACACCAGGACCAGGATGTTCTGTGTGGCTCTGGAGTCAGGGGAAGCTCTGCTGAAACTACAAGAGCTATGGATGTATTGAACCTTCTTGAGTACATGTACATGGAGCCACTGGATCAGATCATAAGAAAGACAAGATTTCAGGGAATACCATGAATACTGAAGAGAGTGTGAGTCATTGATTTCATCTTGCCAAATGCTTGAGCACTATCAAAAATCATGTTTTCTTGTCACATTCTTACTATTCCTTTTGATAAATAGTTACAGGAAGGAAATGAAAGTCAGTAGCATGTGACAGACCCAGAGGAGGGCAATAGATCAGCCAATTACTTTTCTGGTTTGACTTTCTGATCCCTGAAACAGGATTCAGTGTGACTGATAGTAATGGCCTGCAAGATACACAAGAGGCACTCAAAACCATTTAAAAACTAGTTCATTTGCTTATTTTTCCCTGTGCTTTTTGCAATCTTGGATTCAACAATTCATGCTCTTGCAGACCCTCCTCTTTCTCAACAGTTGGACACCTGGAGATCCACCTGGGGCCTGTCTGAGGATCTCTGCATCCACATCCATCAGTTATTGGATGAGAGTTCCAAGACGATTGTTAGGGTGGTTAGTCATCTGATCACCAGACTAGGTCAGCTGGCTGTTTGAAACCTTGGGCTTACACAGGGACACTTTGCTCAGTCTGGAAGGAGGGGACTGGACCTGCCTCTACTGAATCCACCAGGTTTAAATGAATCCCAAGGGGTGCCTTGATCCTGGAAGACATGGGAATGGAGGGGAGGAGCTGGGGAGAAGGTGGGGAGGGGCAGGAGGGGGAGGACAGGGGAACCCATGGCTGATGAATAAAATTTAAAACACATAATAATAAAGAAAAAAAAACAATAAAAATAAAAACTGCTTCAACTCAAAGGCTACTGTTGTATGTAGTAATCCTGAAGAGAAAATGATGAAGATGTGGACAGCCATTAGGCGCATGTGAATCAAATCTATGGGTTTTAATTTCCACTCTCCACAGTGAACTAGATAATAGAAAAGAAGAGAGAAATATCCCGGAATTCCAGGAGAAGTTTGTGATGAGAAAATGATTTTGATGGTCCTTTTTCAGAATTCCATTTTGTGATTTGGTATAATTTTCTTTAGATAGTGTGAGCACCCTGGAACTGGAGTTACAGACAGTTGTGAGTAAGCTTATGGATGGTAATAACCACCCCAGCTCCTCCCCTACAGCATGAAGCATACTTTATCTCTGAGTCACCTCTCTAGTCCCCCCAAAGGAATACATTTTATAACCAAAAGTATACAATAAATAACAACAAACTGTCATATTTTGTCAAGGATTTGACCTTTGAGAGTCTACCCATGCTTTCACAGATGCCACTGTACTAAGAGCATAGTAACATCATTAAGTATACTCAGTGTTTTTTCTTTCATTTTAAAAATATATTTATTTTATTTCTTTTTTCATATGGATATTAGTGTTTTTATTTTACATATCAGCCATGGGTTATCCTGTCCTCACCATTCCTGCACATGCCCTGCCTTCCCCCCAGCCCCTCCCCTCCATTCCCTTCTCCTCCAGGGCACACTCCCCTGGGGATTAAGCTCAATCTGGTAGATTCAGTATAGGCAAGTCCAGTCCCCTACCTCCAGGCTGTGCAAAGTGTTCCCACATAAGACCCAGGTTCCAAATAGCCAGCTCATGCACTAAGGACAGGTCTGGGTCCCACTGCCTGGGTGTCTCCCAAACATTTCAAGCTATTCAATTGTCTCCCTTATCCAGAGGTCTTGATCCAGTTGGGGGCTCCACAGCTTTTAGTTGACAATTCATGTATTTCCATTAGTTTGGCTATTTGTCCCTTTGCTTTTTTCAATCTTGGTGTCAACAATTCACACTCTTACATTCCCTCCTCTTTCTCGATAATTGGACACCTGGAGCTCCACCTGGGGCCTGGCTGAGGATCTCTGCATCCACTTCCATCAGTTATTTGATGAGAGTTCTAGCATGACAGTTAGGGTTGTTGGCCATGTGGTCACCAGACTAGGTCAGTTTGGGCTTTCTCTCAATCATTGCCAGTAGTCTACATTGGATGTATCTTTGTGGATTTCTGGGGACCTCTCTAGCACTTTGCTTCTTCCTGTTCTTATGTGGTCTTCATTTATAGTTTGTTTTGCTTGCTTTTAAATAAACACAGGACACTTAGAGGGAATAAGAGTGGGAAATTAGATGTTAGAAAGAAAATAATATGCTGTTGGCTTAACTAAAATACATATGCACGCATGTAACACTCAAAGAGACATTTAATAGTAAGTACTCTAAATTTTTAAAAACAACCAAGTTAATTCGTAGTGAAGGGCAGCAGAGAAACCTGGATCCAATGGGTCAGGGACACTTCTGTAACTTTCTCATGGATCTCATCTCAACATCCAGCACTTTCCATAGAACCCCAGTCATCCATCAGGGATGATGAAAACTGAATGTCCCTTCAAAATACTTTGCCCCATTGGAGACATTCACAAAAGAACTATTAATTGTCTTTATGAATTAGCAACTGGAAATGTTTTTCCTCTCAAAATGTTTTTGTCTCCCAAAGCCAGGTCTGTCATTCCTTTGGCATGTGAAATGAAAATTGCAGTTCTGCAAGGAGGTAAGGTCACAGACTCACAGACCTCTACTTCAGCCTTGAGGTGACTCTCACACAACATTGGTTATTAATGAGTCTGAATCTTTCCAATGAATCAACCATCCTGCAGATGCCTAATGTCAGGTGAGTACTTTGTATTTCAGTCTTAGTAGATACAGTAAAGAATAGAAGCCTGAGTAAGTGCTTATGTCTGGCAATGGGAACCTGAGACAGAAACAGTTTTGTGGAACAGACAGAAAATACAGAACAAAAATTCCCTGTTTAAGACGTTAGTAAAAAAAGGCATTGTTAACATTGTGCCAGTTCCTGTCAGTACTAACTGCAATATAAATCTTTGACTGAGAGTGAATGTGGGTACAACTGGGGTAATGCAGTCCATCTGTGAAAGTGCTGAAGGATTGTGGTAATACTTTAATGTGATAATTCAACTTCCTACTCATGATGTATAGAATATCTTTTCAGTAGGATTATTTTACTTGAACTTAGAATAGTTTTTTATCCACAGCAAGCGTTCCAATGGAAATGTACAAACCACAAACCCTGAAAGATATAGCATGTGAATCTCTTTCTGGTCTCGTGTATTCTTATCAAACACTACATTTATACGTTATAGAGTTAGTAGTAGAGTCTGTGTAGAATGACCATTATATTGACAGGTTTGAAAGCCCCCTCTTAAACTTTGGAAGGTACCCCTGAAGAAAATTTATGAGTTATATGTCGATAATACGAGCAACAGCAATGACAGCCAGGAACAAATGTGTCTTGTGCTATCTCTCCTGGTTGAACCATACTCTAATATTAAGCAAAAAGTGCTGACATGACTTACCTCACAGTTTTATCCTTGTTGATAATGGGACATATAAGGTACATGTCCCATGGCAGGCCAGGATTCCATCCATCAGTTATGTTTGTATTCACACTTAGTTTTTTTTTTTTTATTATTTTACTTTTGACAATGTTTAAGTACTCACATTCTTCATATGCCTTATCATCTCACATAAATCCTCTCTATGTGTAAATATAATAAATTTTATTATAGATTCATCAGTATATAAATTACTAAGTATATACAGAATTTAAGTAAATATTTCAGTAACTTAATTTTCTTCTTATTCTCTTTCAGCATACATTAGTATCTCAAGTTGCATTTTACACAGAGAAATGATAGCAGTGATTCACCTGTAGTTACCACTCTAGCCATTACCCCTCATTGGAAACAATGTGTATTTCCAGTGGCATCATAAACATTAGGGATACCTTGTGCTTGTAAAATCAAACTAGGAGATAAGACAGCTGTCCCTGTAGACCACAGTTAGAACACAGCATTTTATTAAAATCTCCAAATCCTTAGTTGCACTTGGCATATGTCTATGTGGGAAAAAAACATTGTTTTTTCAAAATGAAAACCCAGCTTTAAAAATATTTATTTATTTACTTTTTAAGTTTACATTTGTGTATATGAATATTTTGCCTGCTCTCATATATGTGTACTCTGAAACTACAGTACCTTCAGGGACTAGAAGAACTTGTGAGTACCCCTAGGTAATGGAATTACAGTCTGTAGTGAGCCACCACATGGGTGCTGGTTTCAAGCCCATGTCCTCTACAATAATAACAAAGTGTTTTTTTTATGACTGAGACATCTTTTTAGTGCCCCCAAATACTACTTCTTACCACAAAAAGCATACAGTGAAATATCAAAAACATGAAAAACATGTTAAGTGTTTTTGAAAATGTGTCTTTGCAGTGTGTTTGAAAATGTGTCTGGAGGCTTTGTGATCAGGGATTAAGTTTCTGTGTTTACAACACAACAGACATTTTTGAGACCTTCCAGCATGCAAGCTGACACAAATTGATTTTAGGCTTAATAGTCATGTGCCCTTTCTGTTCCTAAGTTCAGGTCTTAAGAAGCAAAGTGGAGCTATTCTCCACATCAGGGTTATAAAACTTAAAGAAGGTGTCAATCAGACCAGTGAGCATTGACTCCTAAATTTGTACTGCTGTTGACCATTTATACACTTACCTAATAAAAATTTACACTGCCATTTCTTATAAAGGCCAGGATGCAAAAGTATAAGCTGTAATCCATAGAAAGGAAAGATTTAAGATTCAGTATGGATATGGGGTCTTTATCATTTCCCCGCACATGAAATTAAAAATATTAGAGAATACCCTGTATATGAATTACCTATACTGTCGAGTCTTCCAAACTAGGAAGGAAGGCATCTCTCATAACCTGGCTCATGTTGTCATGGAAAACAGGTGTGATGTGATCAGTGTGAAAGCTTTGGCAACAGAGAAATTGAAGAGTGCATCTTACCACTCTCCTTGAGAGGAAATGTGCACATGTGAGTCATTATATGATAAATAAGTCCCTTGCTGACTGGCTTTTATGTATTACTGGAGATCTGTTTTCATTTCTTGCTGATATGTCAGTGAATATAAGGAACTGAAAGATGATAAAAAATACTCTGACATGATTGAGTGAACTGGAGACCTGATATGAGCCTTAGTTGTCCAGTTCATTGAGTGGAATAGGACTGTGTTCACTGTTAAAGGAGGAATCGAATCAGTGGGACTTCAACATTGGTATTAGTCTTTAGTCTGTGTTCATCCTTAAAGCGAGAAATGACCTGCTAAGAAAGGCTGTAGGATTTGAATGATACAGATTGGTATACATTCAATAAGACTGTATCTTTTGAAAATTATACTTGCCATTATACATTTAAGTCTTAACAAAATAAAACAAAGTGTATATTAACTAGTGAGGATATTGGATTTCTGTGCATGTGACCAGTGTAACCACAATAGAGCTTTGGATGTTGATGCTATTGCTGTGATAACAAGTCCCCTTTCCCAGAACTGAGTAAAGGGACCTCACAGATCTGAACTCAGGAGTGCTCTCACACAGTGGCGAATGATGATCATAATTTCTTCTCTTTAAAATTTGTTCTTAGTTCACTTCACTGAATGCAGTTGGAACCCTAGTATTTAAATCTCAAGCATGTGGCATATATATTTCTTATTAACTATTATTCAAGGAGTCTCAAAAGTCAGAACAGTTTTTGGGATGAAGCATTTTGCCAATAATTTAAATTTTTTCTGTCTTCCCAGATATGGCTGGATTGGTCCACTGTCATCATTCTGGAAATATGACTGTCCTCTCAGTAAGAACAACAATTCCAAGTAGGTAGAACATTAAAAATCTTCCTGTCATGTTGGGTAGTCATTTGTGGTGTCACATTTCCTATGTATATGTTATTGTCAGCTGAAGCAGCAAAAACATAAAGAAAATGATTTTTATAGTGTCCTTTTTGGTTTGTTTTGATTTGCTTTTTGAGACAGAGTTTCTCTGTGTCTGTGTAGCTTTGCACCTTTCCTGGATCTCACTCTGTAGCTCAGGCTGGCCTCAAACTCACAGTGATCTACTTGCCTCTGCCTCCCAAGTGCTGGGATTAAAGGCATGCATCACCACTGCCCAGCAATTTTTGTAGTTTTCTAAGGAACATGTCCATAAACTCTCACCTCTGTCAGTATTAGCATTCCTAAATATTGGATGATGTTTGCTGGGATCATGTTTGGGAACCAGGATTCTCTGATTTTCATGTAGAGACACCAGCCCCATACAACCACCAACCTTAACCAAAACTCACATCTTTCTTTCGTTCCTTGCTTCCTTCCTTTCTTAGCATGTACTTTTTCAACTAATGAAGCAAACATCATAAAAATACATCTTAGGGGAATTTTAAAACTGAAGCACAATGTGAAACACAATAGAAAGAGCAAAACAATCTTGTAATGTTGTCAAAATTTTACTTTAACTAATAAACCAAAGAAACCTCTACTACATTGTTGAAAGAAAGACTTATTGGGAAGCATTTCTGAGGTTAGACCACATTTTAATTGTCTGGGGTTTTTGTAAATGGAGTCCTACATTAACAACTAACATCATTTTGATTTTTTTCTTATTCTATGGTATTTAGAATATATTTTTGTCTTCTTCAGCATAGATATGTAAAATTTTCCTTTTAAAAATCATTTGTCAGGCTGTGGTGGCACATGCCTTTAATCCCAGGATTTGGAAGGTAGAATCAAGCAGATCTCTGTGAGTTCGAGGCCAGCATGGGCTACAGAGTGAGTTGCAAAAAAGGCACAAAGCTACACAGAGAAATCCTAACTCAAGAAACCAAAAAAAAAAAAAAAGAGTAGCAACTAAAAATGATTGAAAATTGTTTTTAATTAGAGAAACACTTGAGACTAGCCACGCAGAATGTCAGACAGAAGTAAAACTACCAAAGTCGAATGTGTTTTGTCCCCATTCAGCAATATTTCTAGAGCAAGGTTATTTTAAAGACATATTTTAATTAATAGTTGTTATGGGATCATTTATGAGAGGACACTGAGTTTGAGACATAGAGAAATGATCAGGGGCACCATACTTGTTTATGAAATGGTTGTGATGCAGATCCTCATGGTTCATCATTGAAGGATGGGGTATTTGGGATGACCTGTCAATCTTACAACATTTGGATTATTACTCTCTTATGACTTTAAGTGTGTTGACTTAGCTGCTTTTGCTTCCTTTCAGTCTCAGGGATTCTATTGTGCAAAGATGGCATTTCTCACTCACTCTTTCATTTTGTTGTAAGCTTCTCTTTTTCCAGTCACCAGAATTCAAGCAATTTCCAAAAGTTTTTCATGCAATTTCTGCACAATTTCATCATCATACCATCCTGATCCCTGTGGATCATTCATGCTGGAGTAGAGACAGCTTCTTTCACAACTGTTGGTTCCATTTCTCCATCCCCCACGTAGCAACTCCTGCCTCCAGAAAAAACTTAAAACTGCTTCATCCATTTTCTCTTCCTGTAATCCATCCTCAATTTCTTTTCAAAGTATACAACATGACCTCTTTCGTCTTCTACTGAATCCATGCTTGCTCACCCTTAACAGCGAGCTTCTCTTCATTTTCGTGGCAGTTTCTTGATATTCTTATTCAAAGTATTCATAGCACTTCAGACACAGATTTTGGTTTTTTTTTTCTCTTCTTCTTGGAGTTGATTGACCACTTAGGGATGATGCTGGACCACATAGTTCTGCTGAATATATGATGTCAGATGATATTCACTCTCTAGTTCATTCAGGCTATGGGCCATTATGTAGTCCTCCAGCACATCAAACTCTCCACAAACTTCTGCTGGGCTGTGGAACTATGAATGGAAACATTGGTCACAGTGTCTGCTTGTCCTCTTGTTCATGGTGACCTCTGTGAATGCCCATCCTGCTGGAAAGCATCAGCCACTCACGTGCTCCAGACACTCTCGTTGGGGAATCTCCAGGGACTGAGAAATCTTTCATAGTTGTTACAAAGTGATATAAAAAAGTGAACCTCATTTGGCTAATTATTCTTAAAAGTGGGATTACTGGTGTCTAGCGAGACTGTCCCTTTCATGTTAGCATGGTCTGTTGTTATCTTTGTTTTGATATTTTTAGGAAACGAAGTTGAGACATCAATTGTGCAGCTTTCCTGAAATTTCTAGGATGTGCAGTCTCACAGCAGATATCTGTGGTGGGTATTGTGTTCCTGAAATATTTTGTGTTCCCCGAAATAAACATATCTGAGGTCAGAGAACAGACAGCCACTAGAACAGAGCCAGAAATGGTGGCTAGAAAATGGGAAGAGAAAGCCATAACAGAAGTTGGGCGGTGGTGGTACACACCTTTAATCCCAGCACTTGGGAGGCAGAGCTAGCCAGATCTCTGAGTTCAAGGCCACTTTAGAAACAACTAAGCATGGTGACCCACGCCTTTAATCCAGGGAGTGGGGGTAGAAAGAAAAAGGTATATAAAGCGTGAGGACCAGGAACTAAAAAAAAAAAAAAAAAGCATGTAGTGAGTAAAGCATTCGGCTGTTTAAGCATTCAGGCTTTGGAGCAGCACTGTTCAGCTCAGAGCCATTGGGATGAGGATTCAGAAACTTCCAGCCTGAGGAAACAAGACCAGCTGAGGAACTGGTGAGGTGAGAAAACTGTGGCTTGTTCTGTGTCTCTGATCTTCCAGCAATCACCCCAATAACTGGCCTCAGGTTTGGTTTTATTAATAAGACTCTTTAAGTTTCCTGTTACAGATATCTGTTCTTCTATCTCTTACAATCTTTCTGCCTCCTTTGCCACAATGTTCCTTGAGACTTAGTGCAGGATTTGTGTAGTAGATGAATCACATGGGGCTTGGCACCAATCACTTGTTTTCTAGACTTTTTTTTTTTTGAGACAGGTTTTCTCTGTGCAGCTTTGCGCCTTTCCTGGATTTTGATCTGTAGACCAGGCTGTCCTCAAACCCACAGAGATCCACCTAGCTCTGCCTCCCGAATGCTGGGATTAAAGGCGGTGGCCACCGCGGCCACCACCGCCATTGCAACCACCACCAGGCGTTTTTTAGACTTTTATCAGTTATGAATTTTTGTAATGTTCTCTTTTTCTTTGAAATGAGAATTTTCCTTCTTGAAAGGTATATACATATGTATATGTATATATTTGGGTGTGTGCAAATTTACACACATATATGTGTGTGTTTATTCATACACACACATATATATACACGTATACATATAAATATAAAGGTATATTTATATGAAAACATACATGTGTGTGTGTGTGTATGTGTGTGTGTGTTTGTGTGTAAAAAATGATTAAACAAAAGAGGCCAATATCTATAAGTTTAATATAGTATGCATTTGTATGTGGGTGGGTATATATCTTAACTTCAAAAAATAAGGAGAAAGAACCACAGCTTATAAAATATTTACCATGTATAACACAAATTAATTTGTAATTACACAGTGTTCTTTTTCTCAGAATAAATAAAACCAAACAAAATGTAGGGGAAAAAAAGAATTTAGTTACTGGTGTCTAGGCTGATACTTGCTACACTTAAGCAGATGTGTACCATTTTCCAACATAAGTAATGACATTCACAGACATTTTCAGGCCCATAAAATTCCTCATTCGTTAACAAACACACCCAAATTTTATTTCACCCTTTTCTTTCTTCACTTTCTATTGTTTTTAGCTGTGTTTGTTTAAATTTTTTATGTTTAATTAGGTTACAAAATAAGTTTTCTTAAAGTATTTTCATACTTAATGTTTTGATTGGCCAATCACACCTTTTCTGAGCCCTGATCTCAGCTCACATTGTCCCATATCATTTATTCCTTCTTTCTCTTTGAAAACACATATATTGTTTTACCATCCATCCACTGTTTTCCTCAGACCCTCTAATGGGCCCTTTCCAGTTTCCTGATTCTACTGCACACAAACACTCCCACATAAATGCAGACTACTAAAAATTAGAACCCATGAAATCACATCTGGGACAGTCTGATTTGTCTTCCTGAATGGCCATTACATCACTTAAGAGAGTAATAGTATTTTTTGCTGCAGCCATTCCCTACAGTGTCCTAAAGTTGACACTATATCGGGGGACATGGAGACTCCAAGTATCTGCTAGTTGCTAAGGCCTGTAATCTCAACTCCCCTCTCTGTTTAAAACTTTCTCAGATCCAGGTTAGCTGCCAACATATTATCCAAGTTCTAGATTGTCAGCTGACTTGTCTCTTCATAGGGCTGTGCACTGTGAGAATCGGTAGTCTCACGTGGGGATGCTTGCTTCAGGCTGGTGGTGAGGCCACAGATTGCACTAATCATGCTTCAAGACGGGGAACCTCACCCAATTAGAGAATGCTTGGAAGACATCTTTGCTCAGTGGAATAGTATTGGTGTCCTGGACAGTTTCCCCAATGCAATGCTCTGATGGGTGGTCTGATCTACTGCATCCTTTCCTACCATTTCCATTATAGGCTTCTTGAGTTGTGCCTGATTACTAAACATTTCCCCAATAGCTTGCCATTCATTCAGATATTACTTATCTTTGACATCCCCTGGCACATTTTGAACTATTTTTTGTTCTATTGGTACAGT